>NC_142444.1:89367500-89518928 GCF_059453495.1 Arachis ipaensis
CCTTGGGAATCCCTTTTGCACTGTTCTCCTTCCACACAGATGTCTGGGAGTACTTGATCCAATCTCTGATCAAAGTTGACTCTTCTAGTGTAAGGATGAAAATCTCCTTGCATTAGAGGTGATGAGCGGATAATTTATACGCTTTTTGACATTGTTTTTAGTATGTTTTTAGTAGGATCTAGTTACTTTTACGGATGTTTTCATTAGTTTTTATGTTAAATTCACATTCCTGGACTTTACTATGAGTTTGTGTGTTTTTCTATGATTTCAGGTATTTTCTGGCTAAAATTGAGGGACTTGAGCAGAAATCAGATTCAGAGGTTGAAGAAGGACTGCTGATGCTGTTGGATTCTGACCTCCCTGCACTCAAAGTGATTTTCTGGAGCTACAGAACTCGAAATGGCGCGCTTCTAATTGCGTTGGAAAGTAGACATCCAGGGCTTTCCAGAAATATATAATAGTCCATACTTTGGCCAAGAATAGATGACGTAAACTGGCGTTCAACGCCAGCTTTCTACCCAAATCTGGCGTCCAGCGCCAGAAAAGGAGCCAAAACCAGAGTTGAACGCCCAAACTGGCACAAAAGCTGGCGTTCAACTCCAAGAAGGACCTCTACACGTGCAACACTCAAGCTAGCCCAAGCACACACCAAGTGGGCCCCGAAAGTGGATTTATGCATCAATTACTTACTCATGTAAACCCTAGTGGCTAGTTTATTATAAATAGGACCTTTTACTATTGTATTAGACAACTTTTGGACCATCCTGGATCCTGGATTGTATTCTGATCCTGTGATCACATTTTAGGGGGCTGGCCATCTCGGCCATGCCTGGACCTATCACTTATGTATTTTCAACGGTAGAGTTTCTACACTCCATAGATTAAGGTGTGGAGCTCTGCTGTTCCTCAAAGATTAATGCAAAGTACTTCTGTTTTCTATTCAACTCATCTTATTTCGCTTCTAAGATATCCATTCGCACCCAAGAACGTGATGAAGGTGATGATTATGTGTGACGCTCATCACCATTCTCCCCTATGAACACGTGCCTGACAAACACTTCCGTTCTACATGAAATAAGCTAGAATGAATATCTCTTAGATCTCTTAATTGGAATCTTCGTGGTGTAAGCTAGAATGATGGTGGCATTCAAGAGAATCCGGAAAGTCTAAACCTTGTCTGTGGTATTCCGAGTAGGATACAATGATTGAATGACTGTGACGAGCTTCAAACTCGCGAGTGCTAAGCGTTAGTGACAGACGCAAAAGGAGGGTGAATCCTATTCCAGCATGATCGAGAACCGACAGATGATTAGCCGTGCTGTGACAGAGCATGTGAGCATATTTTTCATTGAGAGGAGGGGATGTAGCCACTGACAACGGTGATGCCCTTGCATAAAGCCAGCCATGGAAAGGAGTAAGACTGATTGGATGAAGATAGCAGGAAAGCAGAGGTTCAGAGGAACGAAAAGCATCTCCATTCGCTTATCTGAAATTCCTACCAATGAATTACATAAGTACCTCTATCCATATTCTATTATTTATTATTCGAAAACATCATTATCAATTTATATCTGCCTGACTGAGATTTGCAAGGTGACCATAGCTTGCTTCATACCAACAATCTCCGTGGGATTCGACCCTTACTCACGTAAGGTATTACTTGGACGACCCAGTGCACTTGCTGGTTAGTTGTATCGAAGTTGTGAACCATGGTATTGGTGCCATGTTCTTGGCGCCATTGCCAGGGAAAGAAAGAGCCATGAATTTTACAGAATTAAAGTGTAATCACAATTACGCGTACCAAGTTGCTCACGTTGCCAGGGATTGTTCGAGCCTGGACATCACAATTTCGTGCACCAAGTTTTTGGCGCCGTTGCCGGGGATTGTTTGAGTTTGGACAACTGACGGTTCATCTTGTTGCTCAGATTAGGTAATTTTCTTTTTGTTTTGTTTTCAAAAATTTTTCAAAAATCTTTCAAAAATTTCTCCTTTGTTTTCGAAAAAAAAAATTTAATTAAAAATATTTTCAAAAATATACTTTTCTTCAGGATTTTTAAGAATGAATTCTAGTGTTTCATGAAATATGTTGAATCCTATCTGGCTGTAAAGCCATACCCAAACTGCTTTGGGATTGGTATTCAACTAATCACTCCAGTCCATGTAATTATATACTAAAGCTTGGCTGGCTATTAAGCCATACCTGACCCTTTGATTGGAGTTTTAGAGCATAAGATTCCTGGAATTCATATTAAAAATTTTGGAATCCTTATTTTTCTTTTTCAAAATAATTTTTCGAAAAATATAAAATAAAAATCCAAAAGAATTTAGAAAATCACAAAAATAAAAAATATTTCATGTTTCTTATTTTTCATATGCATTCTTGAATTCTTAGTGTCTAAGCATTAAAGAATTCTAAGTTTGGTGTCTTGCATGTTTTCTTTGTATTAAAAAGTTTTTCAAAAATATGTTCTTGATGTTCATCATGATATTCACGGTGTTCTTGGTGTTCATCTTGACATTCATAGCATTCTTGCATACATTCATAGTTTTGATCCATAACTTTCATGCATTGCATCATTTTTCTTGTTTTTCTCTCTCATCATAAAAATTCAAAAATAAAAAAAATATCTTTCCCTTTTTCTCTCTTAAAATTTCGAAAATTAGATTTGACTTTTTCAAAAATTTTTAAAATCTAGTTGTTCTTATGAGTCAAATCAAATTTTCAATTTAAAAATCTCATCTTTTTCAAAAATCAAATCTTTTTCATTTTTCTTAGTTTTTTTCGAAAATTTAAAAAAAATATTTTTTAAAAATCTTTTTCTTATTTTTTATATCAAATTTTCGAAAATAACAATAACAATTAATGTTTTGATTCAAAAATTTCAATTTTGTTACTTGCTTGTTAAGAAAGATTCAAACTTTGAGTTCTAGAATCATATCTTGTGATTTCTTGTGAATCAAGTCATTAATTGTGATTTTAAAAATCAAATCTTTTTCAAAACTAATTTCAATCATATCTTTTCAAAATATCTTCTTATCTTATCTTTTTCAAAAATTTGATTTCAAAATATCTTTTCTAACTTCCTAACTTCTTATATTTTCAAAATTTGTTTCAACTAACTAACTAACTTTTTGTGTGTTTCTTAACTTTTTCAAAACTACCTAACTAACTCTCCCTCTCTAATTTTCGAAAATATCTTCCCCCTTTTTCAAAATTTCTTTTTAATTTATTAATTATTTTAATTTTTAAATCTTAATTTTCGAAAATTACTAACATTTTTCAAAAACTATTTTCAAAAAAAACTAACTCTTTTTCAAAAATTATTTTCGAAAATTCCTTCTCTCTCATCTTATTCTATTTATTTATTCATCTACTAACATCTTATCTCACATCTCAACCCTCCTCACAGTTGTGTTTCTTCCATTATATTACATTCTTTGTCTCCCCCTCTTCTTCTACTCACACAGGGATCCCTATACTGTGGCATAAAGGATCTCTATTATTATTATTATTTTTCTGTGCCCTCTTCTTTGTCATATGAGCAGGAGCAAGGATAAGAACATTCTTGTGGAAGCAGATCCAGAACCTGAAAGGACTCTGAAGAGAAAATTAAGAGAAGCTAAATTACAACAATCCAGAGAAAACCTTTCAGAAATTTTCGAACAGGAGAGGAAATGGCAGCCAAAAATAATAATAATGTAAGGAAGATGCTTGGTGACTTTACTGCACCTAATTCCAATTTACATGGAAGAAGCATCTCCATTCCTGCCATTGGAGCAAACAACTTTGAGCTGAAACCTCAATTAGTTTCTCTTATGCAGCAGAACTGCAAGTTTCATGGACTTCCATCTGAAGATCCTTTTCAGTTCTTAACTGAATTTTTGCAGATATGTGATACTGTTAAGACTAATGGAGTAGATCCTGAAGTCTACAGGCTCATGCTTTTCCCTTTTGCTGTAAGAGACAGAGCTAGAATATGGTTGGACTCTCAACCTAAAGATAGCCTGAACTCTTGGGATAAGCTGGTCAAGGCTTTCTTAGCCAAGTTCTTTCCTCCTCAAAAGCTGAGCAAGCTTAGAGTGGATGTTCAAACCTTCAGACAGAAAGAAGGTGAATCCCTCTATGAAGCTTGGGAAAGATACAAACAGTTGACTAAAAAGTGTCCTTCTGACATGCTTTCAGAATGGACCATCCTGGATATATTCTATGATGATTTATCTGAGCTATCAAAGATGTCACTAGACACTTCTGCAGGTGGATCCATTCACCTAAAGAAAATGCCTGCAGAAGCTCAAGAACTTATTGACATGGTTGCTAATAACCAGTTCATGTACACTTCTGAAAGGAATCCTGTGAGCAATGGAACGCCTATGAAAAAGGGAGTTCTTGAAGTTGATACTCTGAATGCCATATTGGCTCAGAATAAAATATTGACTCAGCAAGTTAATATGATCTCTCAGAGTCTGCATGGAATGCAAGCTGCATCCAACAGTACTCAAGAGGCATCTTCTGAAGAAGAAGCTTATGATCCTGAAAACCCTGCAATAGCAGAGGTAAATTACTTAGGTGAACCTTATGGAAACACCTATAACTCATCATGGAGAAATCATCCAAATTTCTCATGGAAGGATTAAAAGCCTCAACAAGGCTTTAATAATGGTGGAAGAAACAGGTTTAACAATAATAAAGCTTTTCCATCATCCACTCAGCAACAGACAGAGAACTCTGAACAAAATACTTCTAGTTTGGCAAACTTAGTCTCTGATCTGTCTAAGGCCACTGTAAGTTTCATGAATGAAACAAGATCTTCCATTAGAAATCTGGAAGCACAAGTGGGCCAGCTGAGTAAAAGGATCACTAAAATCCCTCCTAGTACTCTCCCAAGCAATACAGAAGAGAATCCAAAAGGAGAGTGCAAGGCCATTGACATAAGCACCATGGCCGAGCCTGTGAGGAGAGGAGCGGACGTGAATCCCAAGGAGGAAGACCTCCTGGGACGTCCAGTGATCAATAAGGAGCTTCCCTCTGAGGAACCAAAGGACTCTGAGGCTCATCTAGAGACCATAGAGATTCCATTGAACCTCCTTATGCCCTTCATGAGCTCTGATAAGTATTCCTCTTCTGAAGAGAATGAGGATGTTACTGAAGAGCAAACTGCCAAGTTTCTTGGTGCAATCATGAAGCTGAATGCCAAATTATTTGGCATTGATACTTGGGAAGTTGAACCTCCCTTGTTCATCAATGAACTAAGTGATCTGGATCAACTGACATTGCCACTGAAGAGACAGGATCCTGGAAAGTTCATAATACCCTGTACCATAGGCACCATGATCTTTAAGGCTCTGTGTGACCTTGGTTCAGGAATAAACCTCATGCCCCTCTCTGTAATAGAGAAACTGGGAATCTATGGGGTGCAAGCTGCTAAAATCTCATTAGAGATGGCAGACAGTTCAAGAAAACAGGCTTATGGACAAGTAGAGGACGTGCTAGTACAGGTTGAAGGCCTTTACATCCCTGCTGATTTCATAGTCCTGGATACTGGAAAGGAAGAGGATGAATCCATCATCCTAGGAAGACCTTTCCTGGCCACAGCAAGAGCTGTGATTGATGTTGACAGAGGTGAAATAGTCCTTCAATGGAATGAGGACTCCCTTGTGTTTAAAACTCAAGGATCTCCCTCTGCAACCATGGAGAGGAAGCAGAAAAAGCTTCTCTCAAAGCAGAGTCAACCAGAGCCCCCACAGTCAAACTCTAAGTTTGGTGTTGGGAGGCCACAACCAAACTCTAAGTTTGGTGTTGAACTCCTATATCCAAACTCTAAGTTTGGTGTTGGAGAGTTTCAACAATGCTCTGAACATCTGTAAGGCTCCATGAGAGCCCACTGTCAAGCTATTGACATTAAAGAAGCGCTTGTTGGGAGGCAACCCAATTTCTATTTATCTAACTATATTTTTCTTAGTTATATGTCTTTATAGGTTCATGATCATGTGGAGTCATAAAATAAACAAAAAAATCAAAAACGGAATCAAAAACAGCAGAAGAAAAATCACACCCTGGAGGAGCATCTGTCTGGCGTTCAGCGCCAGAACAGAGCATGGTTCTGGCGCTGAACGCCCAAAATGGGCAGCTTCTGGGCGCTGAACGCCAGAACAGGCATGGTTCTGGCGTTCAACGCCAAAAATGGCACACAAATGGGCGTTGAACGCCCAAAATGGCCACCAACCTGGCGCTGAACGCCCAGAGTTGTGTGCAAAGGCACTTTTACATGCCTAATGGGTGCAGGGATGTATATCCTTGAACACCTCAGGATCTGTGGACCCCACAGGATCCCCACCTACCTCCACTCACTTCTTTTCACCACTTTCTTTCACACAACCCCATAAACACTCTTCCCCAAAAACCCTTCACCAATCACCTCAAACTCTCTTCCCCATCACCTCTTCACCACTCACATCCATCCACTCTTCCCCATAAACCTACCTCATAAACTCCACCTACCTTCAAAAATTCAAAACCAAATTCCCACCCAAACCCACCCATATGGCCGAAACCTTTCCCCCCTCCCTTCCCTATATAAAGCCCTCCATTCTTCATCAACTTCACACAACACACCCCTCTATACCCTTCTTGGCCGAAACACTCCCCACCCTCCCTCTCCTCCATTTCTCCTTCTTCTTCATCTATTCTTTCTTTTATTGCTCGAGGGCGAGCAAAATTCTAAGTTTGGTGTGGTAAAAGCATAAGCTTTTTGTTTTTCCATTACCATTGATGGCACCTAAGACCGGAGAATCCTCTAGAAAGGGGAAAGGGAAGACAAAAGCTTCCACATCCGAGTCATGGGAGATGGAAAGATTCATCTCCAAAGCCTATCAAGACCACTTCTATGATGTTGTGGCCAAGAAGAAGGTGATCCCTGAGGTCCCTTTCAAACTCAAAAGAAATGAGTATCCGGAGATCCGACATGAAATTCAAAGAAGAGGTTGGGAAGTTCTAACAAATCCCATCCAACAAGTTGGCATCCTAATGGTTCAAGAGTTCTATGCCAATGCATGGATCACCAAGAACCATGATCAAAGTAAGAACCCGGATCCAAAGAACTATGTTACAATGGTTCGGGGGAAATACTTAGATTTTAGTCCGGAAAATGTGAGGTTGGCATTCAACTTGCCAAACATGGAAGAGAACGCACGCCCCTACACAAGGAGAGTCAAATTTGATCAAAGGTTGGACCAAGTCCTTATGGACATATGTGTAGAAGGAGCTCAATGGAAGATTGACTCCAAAGGCAAGCCGGTTCAACTAAGAAGATTGGACCTCAAGCCTGTAGCTAGAGGATGGTTGGAGTTCATTCAATGCTCAATCATTCCCACTAGCAACCGGTCTGAAGTTACTATAGATCGGGCCATCATGATCCATAGCATCATGATTGGAGAAGAGGTGGAAGTTCATGAGATTATACCTTAAGAACTCTACAAGGTGGCTGACAAGTCCTCCACTATGGCAAGGTTAGCCTTTCCTCACCTCATCTGCCACCTATGCAATTCGGCTGGGATTGACATAGAGGGAGATATCCTCATTAAAGAGGACAAGCCCATCACTAAGAAGAAGATGGAGCAAGCAAGAGAGCCCATTCATGGAGCTCAAGAGGCGTATGAAGCTCATCACCATGAGATCCCAGAAATGCCTCAAATTCACTTTTCTCCACAGAACTATTGGGAGCACATCAACACCTCCCTAGAAGAATTAAGTTCCAACATGGGACAACTAAGGGTGGAACATCAAGAGCACTCCATCATGCTTCATGAAATAAGAGAAGATCAAAAAGCAATGAGGGAGGAGCAACAAAGACAAGGAAGAGACATAGAAGAGCTCAAGGACATCATTGGTTCCTCAAGAAGGAAACGCCACCATCACTAAGGTGGATTCATTCCTTGTTCTTATTTCTTCTGTTTTTCGTTTTCTATGATATGTGCTTATCTATGTGTCTGTCTTCATTACATGATCATTAGTAGTTAATAACTTTGTCTTAAGGTTATGAATGTCCTATGAGTCCATCACCTCTCTTAAAATAAAAACTGTTTTAATTCAAAAGAACAAGAAGTACATGAGTTTCGAATTTATCCTTGAACTTAGCTTAATTATATTGATGTGGTGACAATGCTTCTTGTTTTCTGAATGAATGCTTGAACAGTGCATATGTCTTTTGAAGTTGTTGTTTAAGAATGTTAAATATGTTGGCTCTTGAAAGAATGATGACTAGGAGACATGTTATTTGATAATCTGAAAAATCATAAAAATGATTCTTGAAGCAAGAAAAAGCAGCAAAGAACAAGGCTTGCAGAAAAAAAAATATAGGCGAAAAAAAAATAGAAAAAAAAAAGAAAGAAAAGCAAGCAGAAAAAGCCAAAAGCTCTTAAAACCAAGAGGCAAGAGCAAAAAGCCAATAACCCTTAAAACCAAAAGGCAAGGGCAATAAAAAGGATCCCAAGGCTTTGAGCATCAGTGGATAGGAGGGCCTAAAGGAATAAAATCCTGGTCTAAGCGGCTAAACCAAGCTGTCCCTAACCATGTGCTTGTGGCGTGTAGGTGTCAAGTGAAAACTTGAGACTGAGCGGTAAAAGTCAAGGTCCAAAGCAAAAAAAATAGTGTGCTTAAGAACCCTGGACACCTCTAATTGGGGACTTTAGCAAAGCTGAGTCACAATCTGAAAAGGTTCACCCAAATTATGTGTCTGTGGCATTTATGTATCCGGTGGTAATACTGGAAAACAAAGTGCTTAGGGCCACGGCCAAGACTCATAAAGAAGCTGTGTTCAAGAATCATCATACTGAACTAGGAGAATCAATAACACTATTCGAAATCTGAAGTTCCTATAGACGCCAATCATTCTGAACCTCAATGGATAAAGTGAGATGCCAAAACTATTCAACAGGCAAAAAGCTATAAGTCCCGCTCATACGATTGAAGCTATGTTTCACTGATAGTTTGGAATTTATAGTATATTCTCTTCTTTTTATCCTACTTGACTTTCAGTTGCTTGGGGACAAGCAACAATTTAAGTTTGGTGTTGTGATGAGCGGATAATTTATACGCTTTTTGACATTGTTTTTAGTATGTTTCTAGTAGGATCTAGTTACTTTTAGGGATGTTTTCATTAGTTTTTATGTTAAATTCACATTCCTGGACTTTACTATGAGTTTGTGTGTTTTTCTGTGATTTCAGGTATTTTCTGGCTGAAATTGAGGGACTTGAGCAGAAATCAGATTCAGAGGTTGAAGAAGGACTGCTGATGCTGTCGGATTCTGACCTCCCTGCACTCAAAGTGGATTTTCTGGAGCTATAGAACTCTAAATGGCGCGCTTCCAATTGCGTTGGAAAGTCGACATCCAGGGCTTTCCATCAATATATAATAGTCCATGCTTTGGCCAAGAATAGATGACGTAAACTGGCGTTTAACGCCAGCTTTCTACCCAAATCTGGCGTCCAGCGCCAGAAAAGGAGCCAAAACCAGAGTTGAACGCCCAAACTGGCACAAAAGCTGGCGTTCAACTCCAAGAAGGACCTCTACACGTGCAACACTCAAGCCCAGCCCAAGCACACACCAAGTGGGCCCCGGAAGTGGATTTATGCATCAATTACTTACTCATGTAAACCCTAGTGGCTAGTTTATTATAAATAGGACCTTTTACTATTGTATTAGACATCTTTTGGACCATCCTAGATCCTGGATTGTATTCTGATCTTGTGATCACGTTTTAGGGGGCTGGCCATCTCGGCCATGCCTGGACCTATCACTTATGTATTTTCAACGGTAGAGTTTCTACACTCCATAGATTAAGGTGTGGAGCTCTGCTGTTCCTCAAAGATTAATGCAAAGTACTTCTGTTTTCTATTCAACTCATCTTATTTCGCTTCTAAGATATCCATTCGCACCCAAGAACGTGATGAAGGTGATGATTATGTGTGACGCTCATCACCATTCTCCCCTATGAACACGTGCCTGACAAACACTTCCGTTCTACATGAAATAAGCTAGAATGAATATCTCTTAGATCTCTTAATCGGAATCTTCGTGGTGTAAGCTAGAATGATGGTGGCATTCAAGAGAATCCGGAAAGTCTAAACCTTGTCTGTGGTATTCCGAGTAGGATTCAATGATTGAATGACTGTGACGAGCTTCAAACTCGCGAGTGCTGGGCGTTAGTGACAGACGCAAAAGGAGGGTGAATCCTATTCCAGCATGATCGAGAACCGACAAATGATTAGCCGTGCTGTGACAGAGCATGTGAGCATATTTTTCACTGAGAGGAGGGGATGTAGCCACTGACAACGGTGATGCCCTTGCATAAAGCCAGCCATGGAAAGGAGTAAGACTGATTGGATTAAGATAGCAGGAAAGCAGAGGTTCAGAGGAACGAAAAGCATCTCCATTCGCTTATCTGAAATTCCTACCAATGAATTACATAAGTACCTCTATCCATATTCTATTATTTATTATTCGAAAACATCATTATCAACTTATATCTGCCTGACTGAGATTTGCAAGGTGACCATAGCTTGCTTCATACCAACAATCTCCGTGGGATTCGACCCTTACTCACGTAAGGTATTACTTGGACGACCCAGTGCACTTGCTGGTTAGTTGTATCGAAGTTGTGAACCATGGTATTGGCGCCATGTTCTTGGCGCCATTGCCAGGGAAAGAAAGAGCCATGAATTTTACAGAATTAAAGTGTAATCACGATTACGCGTACCAAGTTGCTCACGTTGCCAGGGATTGTTCGAGCCTGGACATCACAATTTCGTGCACCAAGAGGCAAGTTGAACGCCAACCTCACACTTTTCGGGCTGAAATCTAAGATTCTTCCTCAAACCATGGTGCTCCAATTTCTTGGATTTGGGTTCACACTAGTGTTATGGTTTTTAGTAACCCATGCATTAACATAGAACTCTTGCACCATGAGAATTCCAACATCCTGAATGGGATTGGTTATGACTTCTCAACTTCTTCTCCGGATCTCTCTTCGGATTTCCAGATACTCATTCTTCTTTAGCATGAAAGGGACCTCAGGGATCACTTTCTTCTCAGCCACTACTTCATAGAAGTGGTCTTGGTGGTCTTTGGTGATGAATCTCTCCATCTCCTAATGGCTATTGTCTTTCCTTTCCTCTTTCTAGAGGAGTCTCCAACCTTGGGTGCCATGAATGGTAATGGAAAGAAAAAAGCTATGCTTTTTCATCACCAAACTTAAAACTTTGCTCGTCCTCGAGCAAAAATAAAGAAAAGAGAAGAATGGAGTAGACGAAGAAGAAAATAGAAGGATATAGAAGGAGAGAGAGGGCTCGGCCTTGTGGGGTGTATAAGGGTAGGAGAAGTGTGTGTATGAAGGGTTATGAAGAGGGGTATTTGGGTATAAGTTCGGCCATAGGGTGGGTTTTGGGTGGGAAAGTTAATTTTGAAGTAGGTGGGCATAGGTGGTAGTTATGATGGTTGTGGGGAAGTGGTATGGATGTGATTGGGCAAGGGTTTATAGGGAAATATATATGGGGAAGTGTGAAAGAAAGTGGGGGTAGGTGAAGATGCTGTGGGACTGATGAATCCATATTTTCCGATATATTTTAGCATGATTTGAGTGGATTTCATCACACAAACTCACACTTCTTCACCAAAATAGCATGCTTTTATGTTTTCTCCCTAAATTGTGCTTAATTGTGAAAACATGCTATTTTGTGCTAAATTTAACCAATTTTATTCCACTTTCATTCCATTGGGTGCCTTGATGTGTTTGATGAGTAATTTCAGGGTTACAAGGCTAATATAGATGGAAGACGTAAGGGAAAGCGTGCAAAAAGGGAGAAAGCATGAGGAAATAAAGTTTTGGAAGATTCAGCTTCAGTGCGTGCACACATTGAAGTGTGCATATGCACACACGTGCAAGTTTGGCGACGCATACGCGTGATCCACGCGTACATGTGGGAGCATATTTCATCAAACGACGCATACGTGTGAAGGCTTGGAGGCTAAAATCAAGTGCTATATCAGGGGAATTTCATGCCATATGAAGGAGGAGCTCACTTGTAGGGTAGAAACACATAGTAGGAGTAGGAGTAGTGTAGATTAGGAAATTCTCTCTTAGGTTTAATTAGGGTTTGTAGAATTTTATACTTCAAGTTTGATTTTGGATTATAGCAATTGCATTGTAAGTATTTCTTTAATTTCTCTTCTAATTACATTACTTGTTCTACACTTTCATCTATTTCAATTTCTCTTGTCAATATTTACATAATCTTGCAATTTTGGATTCCTAGTTATTGAACTTGATGTTTGATGCTCATTTTATGCTTGTTGAGTTGCTTTGGTTGCTTGTTATCATTTATGGTTCATAGCTTTCACTATTTTCCCAATTTTGCCATGTTTTATGATTATGCCCTCCATGTATTTGATGAAATGCCAATCTTAGTTGTGGGGTAGATTTTCACCCGTTGGCTTGGGCAAATGAGTTTATAGATTACTAGAGCCATAATGTCCAATATTTAGTGGTAATTCTTGGGGAGTTGGTTGATTCTTATTTCCATTAAAGCTAGCCTTTTATCAACTAGTTTGGTAAGTTGGTTAGAACTTATGGATTAAGGTCAATTATGCTTGCTTGACTTACTCCTCGAAGTTAAGGGTTAACTAAGCGAGATTAACTCATGATAATTATCATATTTATGGTAATGGCAAGGAAGGGATTCCATAATCCATCCCAAGTCAAGGTTTCATTTATGTTCTAAACCACTTTTCAATCAATTTTGAGTCCTACTTGTTTATATTACATACATAGTTCCTTTATTCCATGATTAGTTTATTAATTGAAAATCATTGAAAACACCCCTTGTTTCCCACAACCAAAATTGTATGCATTTGTTGACACTAGTTCCTAGGGAGAATGACTCGGGTGTCTAAATACTCTCGGTTTATATTTTCTTTGAATTGTGACTATTTTTAGAATTTAAATTTGATTGAGAGGATCTATTGCCGGTTTGGTCTATACGTACAATGGAAGTTGTTTTGAGAAATCCAAATTGGTATAAATCTTCCTTATCAAATTTTGGCCCCGTTGCCACGGAGCTAGCGTCATGAGTGCTATATTTTGGTTGTTGTAAATATGTGAATAGTGTGAATAGATACTTTTTGGGTTGTTTACTTGTTTTTGCTATTAATTAGGATTTTGTTTCTTTTGATACTTAATGTCTTTAGTTTTTATTTTCTATTTTCTCTATGAGCTATCACCCTTGTTGCTTGGAGCTTGGTTGAGATTGTTTTGTAGGGTATGATGAATTCAAATTGGGATTGTATCAAGGAATTGGAGAAATGATGGAGGGAGGAGGAATCTTTTCCATACCACAACGAGCCAAATCCCTCCGCAAGCCCTCCCCTATATGAATATCAAACCTAAGGATATGAAGGATACCCCATACATAACCTCCAACCACCAACCCTTCAAGTACCATATCATTCACCTCCATGGAATCAAAATGTCTACACATCTTTCTACCAACGTTATAAACCATCACCCCCTTATACACCACCTCAATACCCCCACCCATATGACACACCTTCCAACTACACAACCTTTCTCTCAACCTTTGAATCTCCTTTTTCACCTTAATATTAAGTTTTACAACCCTTGCCCCAAGAAGAACAAGACCTTCAAGCATTCTTCCAAGAGCAAGAAGGGTTCTTGTTCCGAGGGTTACCTGAAACTGTAAGTCGATCTCGGATGATATCTTCTATGATGGTCAGAGATGACGTGTCCGACTTGTGGGTAGTGGCCGGAGCGGTTGCGTCCGACTTGTTGAACTGGCGATGATATTGATCCTTTTGTCATCGGAGGGTGGTAGTACCTGCAAGGGACTCCGATGCTTAAGTTAGCAAGGGTATTGAGCAGTTTTTTAGTAGAATTAGAGTATGAGTTATACCTGGGTGCGCCAGTGTATTTATAATGGTGAGGAGTGACCTTCTTGGAGATAAGATAGTTATCTTATCTTTATCTTATTTTTGAGTGAAGTCATCTTATCTTCAAGGGAATCGCCCTTATCTCTATAGGCTTGGGCTGCCTTTGGATTTGGGTCGTTTTCCTCTGTTTGGGCCCTTTTTGGGCTTTTCTTGGTGATTTGGCCGAGCTCTTTGAGAAGAGGTCGGATAGTCTTGACCCGAAAAGGTCGGTCGACTTGTCGTCAAGCAGCCCGGGTCGGACAACTCGCCCCAAGGTATGAACAGTGCCCCTGCTCGAGTGTGGTCTTCCTTTTGAGGTCAAGTCCTTAGTTTCAAGACTTCAATCCTTCTCTGTAAAAGCCGAGCTCGAGCATTGTCGATTTATTTTTGTAGAGACCCCTTCTGAATTCAGAGCGTTTTTTCTTTTTTCTTTGATTTTGAAAACAGGCGTTCCTTGCCTTGGGAACGTACGAGAGTTTTTAATGCCCCATTAACTTCTTAATGTTCCATTTCCTTTGTCTCCCTCTTTCTTGTTTCATTTTGAATTACATTAAAACTTTCTCTCTTTTCTCTTGCTCGCTGTAACTTCCCCCTTTCTCTTTTATTCTTCCGTTTTGTTTGTGCTTCTTCGTTCTCTTGAGACTTTTGTTTTTGCGTTTTCATGCTTCTCTCTGTGATGCCATTGGTGGTTTGTTGGTGCTTCATTTTGTTCAAAAGGTGATTCCTGGTTTCGCTTCCCGTCTCCAACCTCTTTAGCGTTCATCGTCTTTGCAAGTTGGTTTTCTTTCTTTCATTCCTTCTACACTTTTTTGTATTTGCAAAGTTTTGATCTTGCTTGGCTTCGTGTTTAAAAAATCTTGGATCTTTTCTGCGTTTGTCATGCATCTACTTATCACTGTAATGTGTGTTCTAGGAGTCTCTTTCATTTTGAATGATCCTTTTTGCGTTTGGTGTTTTTAGGGTTTTTGCATGCCTTTATTGTTTCTTATTTTGAATCTGCATGTCGTTACTGAGGCTTATGAACTGCTTAATTCTGAAGAAGATTGTGCCTTTGATGATTTCCATTTGTCCCGTTTGATGTTTGATGGTTTTCTTTGCTGATAGATTTGTAAGAGATAACCATTTTTTAATGATTTTTTGATTTGTAATTTTCTTCTCGGAGTGTTGCTTGTCAGAAGAGGGTTATTTTCTTTGTTTGAGAGATTTGTTGGGATGTAGCCTTGTAGACTTTTCTGGGAGATTGCTCTGTTACTGCCTCCAAAGGATGCCCCTGGACCTTAGTGTGAGTCTTGGGGTTTTCCTTTTACTGCTTGAGCCATGTGTGCCTTAGGTCGAGTTATATCTATTTTTGTCCGAGCTGCTTTTGTTATGCCCGAGTTGTTTTATTTAGTAATCCCTTTCTCCGTTTATTTGCTGTAGGACTAGTTGACCATGTCTTCTCGCAAAAATATTGTCGAGACCTCCTCCAAAGTCCCCAAGGGTATGTCTGATTGGCTAGACTCCTTCGTCTTGATGTGTGTTTCAGTAGTTAATTTCGAGTACCTTGTGGAATTTAGAAAACATCACCGTATCTGTAGTCGTAGAGATCTAGAGAAAAACTATGAATTGGTAGTGCCTGACTCCAATGAAAGGGTTTGCTTTCCTTCTCTGACCTAGGGAGAATGTTCCTTCTTCTATGCCTATGACTATTTTTTCAGCCAGCTGAACATTACTTTTCCTTTTACCTCTTTTGAGACCGACTTGTTGTGGTTGTGTAATGTGGCTCCATCCCAGCTCCATCCGAACTCTTGGGGCTTTATCAAGATCTTTCAGTTGCTTTGCCAAGAGTTGGACGTCACACCTTCTCAAACTCTCTTTCTGTATCTTTTTGTTTTGACCAAGCCTGGGCCTACCAAAAAGAAAGCTTCTTGGGTTTCTTTCAGGTCTTCCCAAGGGCACAAAGTGTTTTCTATGTACGATGAGTCTTTTAGGGATTTTAAGAACTACTTTTTTAAGGTCTGAGCTGTTGAGGGAGCTTGACCCTTTTTCTTAGAGTCGAATGGTGAACCTGCCTTCCCCTTATGTTGGCAAAAGAAAGTTGTAGTATCTAAATATACATGGAAGATGCTTGATGAGGTTGAGAAGGCTTTCGTGACATTGTTGGAGGGAATTTAGGGACAACCTCCTCATCTTGACACAAAAAGATTTTTAGGAGACCCTTCCCTTGTCCGACCCGAGCTGGGTAGTGGTCGACTTCTTTTTGCTTTGGCTTACTTGTTTTTTGTTTTCTATTTCTTCCAGCTTTGTAACTTGTTTTGTTTGTATTTTTCAGAAATGGTTAAAAATAATGACTCCATGAGGGCCTTTAAGAAGGCGAGAAAGGCCATCGCCGCGCAGAACATCTCGGCAAAAGCTGCAGGGGAGGGATCTTGTCATGTTCCTCCTAAGAAGCCGATCTTGAGCTCTACTAAGCCGAGGAAGATGAATCCAACTCCTAAGGTCCATTTAGTTGATCCTCCCCCGACTTCTGCTGCTACTTCTTCTATTATTGGTCCTTCTCTAAAAAGACAGAGGACTGTCGAGCCATTCAATTTGGATGCCCCCGACTTTGATGCCGTTGGGTTTGTCGATCAACAAATTGCTCCTTATGGTGGGGTTCCAACTGACGATGTATCCATTCTTCGTCATTTGGACTTCATCACTTGAAGTAGTATAAAGAATGCTCATATGGGAGCCGCTTTATACCGAACTGCCCAGGATCTTCCTGTTCATGCAATGAAGGCTTTTATGGAAAAGGCCAAATCGGAGTTTGACCGGATCAATGGTTTGAAGGAAGAGCTTGAGGTGAAGATGGCGAGGCTAGAAAAAGAGTTGGAGGGTGAGAAGACTCGGGCTACTGCTACTGTGGCTTCTGCAAAGTTGGCTGAGGATATGGCGCTGAAGCATAAGGAGAGCTATGTCACAACTTATGGGGAGATGATGGATCTTAGGGAGAGTTTGGAATCTGCTCGAGCTGACTATGCCGAGCTCTAAGGTCATCTTGTGCGCAGTGTGAATGTTGCTTATGAGAATTTGAAGGATCAGGTTCGAGTTCTCGCGCCTGAGCTCGACCTCACCCTTTTTAGATTGCACAACATTGTAAAAGATGGTAAGATTGTCCCTGACGACCCTGATGATGATGATGTAGATGTGGATCCCCCTCCTGTGCCATCTGCCGAAGACTCTGTTGCCCCGCCTTCCTCAACTCCGGAAGTTGAGGTCGGTCAACCTGAGTCTGATCCTGACGTCCAGATCCTGAACCGGGATGATGGGACGGTAGATGCGGTACCCCTTCAGACTCGTCCTCCTTCACCCCGAGATGCTGCTACTGGGAAGTCTTTGGATCCTTTGTAATTTTTTCTGATGTATTGTGTATAGCCTGGTCTTGTGGGCTTTTGAACTCTTTATTTCTGTAATTGGTGGTTTGTTTTGACTTTTGGATATTTTGGTTGCTTTTCTGTTAGCAACTTTATTTTAGAAAAACAAAGTAGTTTCTCAGGCTTCTTAGGGTCGACTTCAAGTGGCTTCTTGAGTCCGTTATTATAATAGCCTTGTCTCTTTGTGATATGTTTGTCTGCATCTTTTTCTTGACATTTTTTTGGCATCTTGAGAGTGCTGGAATCTCGCTGTCCGACCTCTTTTGATTGCCTTTGTGCTTTATTCCCTGCTTTACTTGAAGCTAGCTTTGTTCAGCTAGTCTTTTTCGCATTCTTTAATATAATACTTGTAGATTGCTTTTATTGAGGTCATGGCTTTCGGGGTCCGACTTGGGTCCCTTGTAGCGCGTGCCTTCTATCGGCCAACTTATTCATCTCGGTCTGTTCGAAGTTATTTCTTAATAATCCATTTTTTGCTCGGACTTTGTCATGTCTCTTTTTATGGATTATTTATTTATAACTTTTTGTAGCTTTGTAGGGCCGACTTCGTCACGTTGGTCCCTTCTAAATTATTTTTAGTAATCTATATTGTTTGGACCTCGGTCAGGTCTCTTTTATGGATTTCTTTTTATAACTTTTGTGGTTTTGCTGGGCCGACTTCATCATGCCGGTCCCTTCTAAGTTATTTCTAGTAATCCATATTATTTGAACTTTGGTCAGGTCTCTTTTATGGATTACTTTTTTATAACTTTTGTGATTTTGTTGGGCCGACTTCATCATGCCGGTCCCTTCTAAGTTATTTCTAGTAATCCTCTTTTTTAAGGCTGGCCAGGCCTCTTTCTAGGGATTTAGTTTTTATAACTTTTTGTTGTTGTGGTCGACTGGTCCGACTTCTTTGCATCGGTCCGTCTTTAAGTTATTTTTAGCAATCCATTTTTATTAAGACCTCGTCAGGTCCTTTCCTATGGATCAATTTTGATAACTTCTTGCATTATTCTGTTTTGCCGCTTTTCATCTTTGCCAATTTTGTAGAAATTGAGTTTGATCCTCGTTTGGTCGACCTTTGATGAATTCGGTTTTCATCTTCATTGGTCTTTATTGTGATCGAGCAGTGAATTTGATTTTCACTTTTTGCCGATCTTGTAGCTTTATAATCGGGCAATGAATTTTTTGCGTTTTAGATTAATGCGCCTTGATAAGGGGGATTTGTAGAAAATCTGAAAAAACTTTATTCAAAATAGAAATATGCAAATATATACATGTGGGTGTTTACCCTTCTAAGTTGGGCAATTTTATAGATCATGGCTTGGTGCCTCGTTAAAAAACCTTTTCAGGAAAAAGAGTGCACCTTGACCTAAGATCTTTATTGCCTCTAACTATAATACCTTCTTAGGTTGCAGGCATGCCACGACCTTGGTAGCTCTTGCCCTTCTAGTTCGGACACCCTGTAGTAGCCCTTTCCCAGTACCTCTGTGACTTGGTAGGGTCCTTTCCAATTAGCTGCTAGCTTTCCCTCTCCCGGTCGACTTGTTCCGATATCATTTCGGATTAGGATGAGGTCGTTGTTGGCAAAGCTTCACGGTACATCCTTCTGATTGTATCTTGAGGCCATTTGATTTTTCAACGCCTCTTCCTTGATCCGAGCTCTTTCTCGGATTTTTGGAAGTAGGTCGAGTTCTTCCCTTTGAAGTTGGGAGTTGGCCTCTTCACTGTAGTGGATCACTCTGGGTGACCCTTCTTCAACTTCCACTAGGATCATTGCCTCCATTTCGTAAGCTAATCGGAAGGGTGATTCCTTTGTAGTGGAGTGTAGAGTTGTCCGATATGCCCATAGGACTTGTGGGAGCAATTCAGCCCAGGCTCCCTTTGCGTCCTGTAATCTCCGTTTTAACCCAGCCAGTTCGACTTTGTTGGCAGCTTCTGCTTATCCATTAGCCTAGGGGTGTTCTACGGATGTGAATTGGTGCTTTATTTTCAAGTCGGCCACCGATTTTCTGAAGCCTGTGTCTATAAATTGAGTGCCATTATCTGTGGTGATGGAGTATAGAACCCCAAATCTTGTGACAATATTTCTATATTAGAATTTTTGACTTCTTTGAGCAGTGGCGTTAGCTAGGGGTTCTGCCTCAATCCATTTTGTAAAATAGTCTACTCCGATGATGAGGAACTTGACCTATCCTGATCCTTGAGGGAAGGGCCCGAGGAGGTCGAGTCCCCATTTTGCAAATGGCCAGGGTGAGGTTACGCTGATGAGCTCCTCTGGTGGGGCCATGTGAAAATTAGCATGCTTCTGACATGGTGGACATGTCTTTACGAATTCTATTGCTTCTTTTTGTAAAGTTGGCCAATAGAATCTGGCCCGGAGTACTTTTTTTTATGAGAGCTTGTGCTCTGAGATGGTTGTCACAGATGCCACTGTGTACCTCTTCTAAAACTTCCTTTGTGTTGGAAGTCGGCACACATTTTAACAATGGTGTTGAGATCCCTCTCTTGTATAGAGTATTGATTATGATAGTGTAGTAATGTGCCTCCCATTTTAACCTCTTTGCCTCCTTCTTATCTGTAGAGAGTGTTTCTGTTTGGAGGTAGTTAATTATGGGAGTCATCCATCCTTGATCCAAACCTATTATGGCTAGGACCTTTTCTTCTTTCGAGATTGACGGGCTCTGCAGCATTTCCTGGATGAGCCTTTGGTGCACGAAATTTTGATCTCAATGGCGCCAACAACTTGGTACGCACAACTGTAATCTCAATTCTTTTTCACAACTTCACACAACTAACCAGCAAGTGCACTAGGTCGTTGATGAGCAGATATTTTATACGCTTTTTGGGGTTAATTTCATATAGTTTTTAGTATATTTTAGTTAGTTTTTAGTTTATTTCCATTAGTTTTTAGGAAAAATTCATATTTCTAGACTTTACTATGAGTTGTGTGTTTTTCTGTAATTTCAGGTATTTTTCTGGCTGAAATTGAAGGAGCTGAGCAAAAATCTGTTTCAGGCTGAAAAAGGAGTGCTGATGCTATTGGATTCTGACCTCCCTGCACTCAAAGTGGATTTTATGGAGCTACAGAACTCGAAATGGCATGCTTCCAATTGCGTTAGAAAGTAGACATCCAGGGCTTTCCAGCAATATATAATAGTCCATACTTTGCACAAGAATAAATGACGTAAACTGGCGTTCAACGCCAGTTCTCTGCCCAATTCTGGCGTCCAGCGCCAGAAAAGGATCAAAAGCTGGAGTTGAACGCCCAAACTGGCACAAAAACTGGCGTTCAACTCCACAAATGGCCTCTGCACGTGACTTGCTTAAATCTCAGCCCAGCACACACCAAGTGGGCCGCAGAAGTGGATCTCTGCATCATCCATCATAGTCTACTCACTTTTTGTAAACCTAGGCTACTAGTTTAGTATTTAAACAACTTTTAGAGATTTATTTTGTATCTCATGACATTTTAGATCAAACCCTTGTATTCTCTGACGGCATGAGTCTCTAAACCCCATTGTTGGGGGTGAGGAGCTCTGCTGTGTCTCGATGAATTAATGCAAGTATTTCTGTTCTCCATCCAAACACGCTTGTTCCTATCTAAGATGTTCATTCGCGCTTAACTATGATGAAGGTGATGATCTGTGACATTCATCACCTTCCTCAAAACATGAACGTGTGCCTGACAACCACCTCCGTTCTATATCCGATTGAATGAGTATCTCTTAGATTCTTTAATCAGAATCTCCGTGGTATAAGCTAGAACTGATGGCGGCATTCATGAGAATCCGGAAAGTCTAAACCTTGTCTGTGGTATTCCGAGTAGGATTCAAGGATTGAATGACTGTGACGAGCTTCAAACTCCTGAAGGCTGGGCGTTAGTGACAGACGCAAAAGGATAGTAAATCCTATTCCAACCGGATCGAGAACCAACCGGTGATTAGCCGTGCTGTGACAGAGCGCGTGACCGTAGTTTTCACTGGAAGGAAGGAAGGTAGCCATTGACAACGGTGATCCACCAACACACAGCTTGCCATAGGAGGACGTGCGTGCGTGAACAAGAAGACAGAGGAAAGCAGAGATTCAGAAGACAAAGCATCTCCAAAACTCCAACATATTCTCCATTACTACATAACAAGTGACCTTTGATCCATGCTCTATTGTTTATTTGCAATTCAACTGATAAACATAATTCACTTCCTGACTAAGATTTACAAGATAATCATAGATTGCTTCAAACCAACAATCTCCGTGGGATTCGACCCTTACTCACGTGAGGTATTACTTGGACGACCCAGTGCACTTGCTGGTCAGTGGTACGAGTTGTGAAAAGTGTGATTCACAATTTGTGCACCAAGTTTTTGGCGCCGTTGTCGGGGATTGTTCGTGTTTGAACAACTGACGGATTATTTTGTTGCTTAGATTAGGAAAAATTTCTTTTTTTGTTTAGAGTCTCTTATTATTGTCGTGTTAAAATTTTAGAATCCTTATTTTCTTTTTAAAATTAGTTTTCAAAAATAATTTCTCTATTAGATCCTGTGCCAAAGTTTAAGTTTGGTGTTTTCTTGTTGATTTTCCTTAAAATTTTCGAAAATTTTGGTTTGGTTTTCTAAAAATTTTAAGTTTGGTGTTCTTTCTTTGTGTTTTTGAGTTTTCCTTGTGACTTGATCTTAAAATTTTTAAGTTTGGTGTTCCTTGGTGTTTTCCCTCCAAAATTTTCGAAAATAGGGAGCATTAGATCTAAAAATTTTAAATCTTGTGCTATTTTATTGTTTTTCTCTTTCCTCTTAAAAATCAAAAATATCTTTTCTCTTTTTTTTAAAAACAAATTTTCGAAATATATTTCTAAAATTCAGATTTTTTTATTTCAAAATTTAAAACTTTTTTTTTCAAAATCATTATTCAATTTTTATTTATTCTATTTTAATTTATTTCATTTTCGAAATAAATATAAAAATAAATAAATAAAAATATTTTTCCTATTTTACATCATCTCCCTTTCTCCATCATGGATCTAAGTGGAAATGAACAGTCCAGGAGGACTCTGGGGTCATATTCAAACCCCTCTACTGCTTCATATGGGAGTAGTATCTGCATACCCTCCATTGGAGTCAGTAGCTTTGAGTTGAATCCTCAACTCATTATCGTGGTGCAGCAAAGCTACCAGTATTCCGGTCTTCCACAGGAAGAACCTACAGAGTTTCTGGCACAATTTTTACAAATTGCTGACACAGTACATGATAAGAAAATAGATCAGGATGTCTACAGACTATTACTGTTTCCATTTGCTGTAAAAGATCAAGCTAAGAGGTGGTTGAATAACCAACCTAAGGCCAGCATAAGGACATGGAAACAGCTGACAGAAAAATTCCTGAATCAATATTTCCCTCCAAAAAGGATGACACAGCTAACGCTGGACATCCAAGGCTTTAAACAAGGAGATAATGAATCTCTTTATGATGCCTGGGAGAGATACAGAGAGATGCTACGAAAATGCCCCTCTGAAATGTTTTCAGAGTGGGTTCAGTTAGACATCTTCTATTATGGGCTTGCAGAAGGAGCTCAGATGTCTCTAGATTACTCAGCTGGTGGATCTATCCACATGAGAAAGACAATTGAAGAGGCTCAAGAGCTCATTGATACAGTTGCCAGGAATCAGCATCTGTACCTAAGCAGCAACCCTTCCATGAATGAAGAGGTTAAAACAGTAACTGCTGAACTCAGTCCTGTAAAACAAGCTGCTAAATTCAATCAGCAATTGGACTTTCTAACAAAGCAGCTAGCCGAATTTAAAGACAGGTTACAAGAGACAAGGATGGCTAATATCCATATGGACGAACAGTTTAAGCAAACAAAGCAGCAGCTGTCAAAGCAAATAGCAGAGGAATGCCAAGCAGTTCAACTAAGAAGTGGGAAAACATTAAATACCCCACCTCAAGGCAGCAAAAAGCTAAGAAATGAGCAAACCACCCAAAATTCACCTGAGGACAGTAAGAGCC
Source organism: Arachis ipaensis (assembly GCF_059453495.1). Taxonomy (NCBI): domain Eukaryota; kingdom Viridiplantae; phylum Streptophyta; class Magnoliopsida; order Fabales; family Fabaceae; genus Arachis; species Arachis ipaensis. The sequence continues at coordinate 89,390,859 of NC_142444.1, forward strand.
TAGGGAAAAATAATTCTGGCGCTAAAACGCCAAAAAATTGGTGGAAGGCTGGCGCTGAACGCCCAGACCATGGCCAAAACTGGCGTTCAACGCCAGAAATACAGCAGGACTGGCGTTCAACACCAGAAATGGGCAAGGATCTGGCGTTGAACGTCCAAAATGGGCAGGATCTGGCGTTGAATGCCCAAAAAGGGCACAGTTCTGGCGTTCAGACGCCAGGAGCAGACATGGAGCTGGCGTCCAGTTTTACTCCAGCTTCTAACTCTGGCACTCAAGTGCTAGTGAGGGATCAGACACACACAAATGCTGATAACAACCCCTCTAAAAAGGCTTCTTCAACCACTTCTGTAGGCAATAAACCTGCAGCAACTAAGGTTGAAGAATATAAAGCCAAGATACCTTATCCTCAAAAACTCCAGAAAGAGGAGCAGGATAAGCAATTTGCTCGCTTTGCAGATTATCTCAGGACTCTTGAAATAAAGATTCTATTTGCAGAAGCACTTGAGCAAATACCTTCTTATGCCAAGTTCATGAAAGAGATCTTGAGTCATAAGAAGGATTGGAGAGAAACAGAAAGAGTTCTCCTCACTGAAGAATGCAGTGCAGTCATTCTGGAGAGCTTTCCTGAAAAGCTTAAAGACCCTGGGAGCTTTCTGATACCATGCATATTAGAAGATAATTGCACCAAGACAGCTTTATGCGATCTTGGGGCAATCATCAACCTAATACCTGCATCCACTATCAGGAAGCTTGGCTTAACTGAAGAAGTTAAACCAACCCGGATATGTCTCCAACTTGCTGATGGTTCCACTAAATACCCATCAGGCGTGATTGAGGACATGATTGTCAGAGTTGGGCCATTCGCCTTTCCCACTGACTTTGTTGTGCTGGAAATGGAGGAGCACAAGAGTGCTACTCTCATTCTAGGAAGACCCTTCCTAGCAACTGGACGATCCCTCATTGATGTCCAACAGGGGGAAATAACCCTGAGAGTCAACGATGATGAGTTCAAGTTGAACACTGTCAAAGCCATGCAGCATCCAGACACATCAACAGACTACATGAAAGTTGATCTTATTGACTCTTTGGTAGAAGAGATCAACATGGCTGAGAGTCTCGAATCAGAGTTGGAAGACATCTTTAAAGATGTTCAGCCTGATTTGGAGGATTCAGGGGACATGGAAGAGCCTCTGAACTTTCTTCTGAAAGAGGAAAAACCTCCTAAACCCGAGCTCAAGCCACTACCACCATCCTTGAAATATGCATTTCTGGGAGAAGGTGACACTTTTCCAGTGATCATAAGCTCTGCTTTAAATTCACAGGAAGAGGAAGCACTTATTCAAGTGCTAAGGACACACAAGACAGCTCTTGGGTGGTCCATAGGTGACCTTAAGGGCATAAGCCCAGCTAGATGCATGCACAAAATCCTATTGGAGGATAATGCCAAACCAGTGGTTCAACCACAGAGGCGGCAAAATCCAGCCATGAAGGAAGTAGTGCAGAAAGAGGTCACCAAGTTACTAGAGGCTGGGATTATTTATCCTTTTTCTGATAGCCCCTGGGTGAGCCTTGTTCAAGTCGTCCCAAAAAAGGGAGGCATGACAGTGATTCATAATGAAAAAAATGAACTGGTTCCTACAAGAACAGTTACGGGGTGGCGCATGTGTATTGACTACAGAAGCCTCAATACAGCCACCAGAAAGGATCATTTTCCTTTACCATTCATAGACCAGATGCTAGAAAGACTAGCAGGTCATGATTATTACTGCTTTTTGGATGGCTACTCAGGCTATAACCAGATTGCAGTAGATCCCCAAGATCAAGAGAAAATAGCATTCACATGTCCATCTGGAGTGTTTGCTTATAGAAGGATGCCATTTGGGCTATGTAATGCGCCTGCAACCTTCCAGAGATGCATGCTCTCTATTTTCTCGGACATGGTGGAAAAATTTCTGGAAGTCTTCATGGATGACTTCTCAGTATATGGAGACTCATTCAGTTCCTGTCTTGATCACCTGAAACTTGTTCTGAAAAGATGCCAAGAGACCAACCTAGTTTTAAACTGGGAAAAGTGTCACTTCATGGTGACTGAAGAAATTGTTCTTGGGCATAAAATCTCAAACAAGGGAATAGAGGTGGATCAAGCAAAAATAGAGGTAATTGAAAAATTAGCACCACCTGCCAATGTTAAGGCAATCAGAAGCTTTCTGGGGCATGCAAGATTCTATAGGAGGTTTATAAAGGATTTTTCAAAAATCGCAAAACCTCTAAGCAATCTGCTAGCTGCTGACACACCATTTGTGTTTGACACAAAGTGCCTGCAGGCGTTTGAAACGCTGAAAGCTAAGCTGGTCACAGCACCAGTCATTTCTGCACCAGACTGGACATTACCATTTGAGCTAATGTGTGACGCCAGTGATCATGCCATTGGTGCAGTATTGGGACAGAGGCATGACAAGCTCCTGCATGTCATTTATTATGCCAGTCACGTTCTAAATGATGCCCAGAAAAATTACACAACCACAGAAAAAGAACTACTTGCAGTGGTTTACGCCATTGACAAGTTCAGATCATACTTAGTAGGATCAAAAGTGATTGTGTATACTGACCATGCTGCTCTTAAATATCTACTCACAAAGCAAGATTCAAAACCCAGGCTCATCAGATGGGTATTGCTTCTGCAAGAGTTTGATATAGAAATAAGAGACAGAAAAGGGACAGAGAACCAAGTGGCTGATCATCTGTCCCGGATAGAGCCAGTGGAAGGGACGTCCCTCCCTTCTCTTGAGATCTCTGAGACGTTTCCTGATGAGCATTTATTCGCCATTCAGGAAGCACCATGGTTTGCCGATATTGCAAACTATAAAGCTGCAAGGTTCATACCCAAAGAGTACAACAGGATACAAAAGAAGAAATTAATTACTGATGCAAAGTACTACTTGTGGGATGAACCTTATCTCTTTAAGAGATGTGCAGACGGAATTATCCGTAGGTGTGTTCCTAGAGAAGAAGCACAGAGGATCCTGTGGCATTGCCACGGATCTCAATATGGAGGCCATTTCGGAGGTGAGCGAACAGCCACCAAGGTCCTCCAATGTGGCTTCTATTGGCCCACACTCTATAAAGATTCCCGAGAGTTTGTACGTAATTGTGACAGTTGCCAAAGAGCTGGTAATCTGCCTCATGGTTACGCCATGCCTCAACAAGGAATCTTGGAAATTGAGTTGTTTGACGTATGGGGAATTGACTTCATGGGACCTTTCCCACCATCATACTCAAACACTTATATTCTGGTGGCAGTTGACTATGTATCAAAATGGGTTGAGGCTATTGCCACACCCACCAATGATACTAAAATAGTGCTGAAGTTCCTCCAGAAACATATCTTTAGCAGGTTTGGTGTCCCTAGAGTACTAATCAGTGATGGGGGCACTCACTTCTGCAATAAACAGCTTTACTCTGCCATGGTTCGGTATGGAATTCGCCACAAGGTGGCCACTCCATATCATCCACAAACCAATGGGCAAGCTGAAGTCTCTAATAGAGAATTAAAGAGAATCCTGGAACGGACAGTAAATACCCGTAGAAAGGATTGGGCACGGAGCCTGGATGATGCTCTGTGGGCTTACAGGACAGCATTCAAGACCCCCATAGGGACATCTCCATACCAACTCGTGTATGGTAAGGCATGTCACCTGCTCGTGGAACTGGAACATAAGGCCTACTGGGCAACCAGATTCCTAAACTTTGATGCCAAATTAGCAGGAGAAAAACGATTACTCCAGCTAAATGAGCTAGAGGAATTCAGATTCACAGCTTTCGAAAATGCCAAGCTTTATAAAGAAAAATAAAAAAAATGGCATGACAGAAAGCTGTCATCTAGAATCTTTGAACCAGGACAGAAGGTCCTGTTGTTTAACTCTAGACTCAGGCTATTCCCCGGGAAACTGAAATCCCGGTGGAGGGGACCATACGTGATTACAAGTGTGTCACCATATGGTTATGTAGAGCTTCAAGATATTGATTCTGATAAGATGTTCATTGTCAATGGACAGAGAATCAAGCATTATCTTGAAGGCAACATTGAGCAAGAATGCTCAAGGCTGAAGCTAGATTAAAAGCTTAGCAAGGTCCAGCTAAAGACAATAAAGAAGCGCTTGCTGGGAGGCAACCCAGCCATGGGGCAACAATCCTCTAAGCATTTTGCCCTATTTCTATTTTTATTTTTATTTGTTTATATAGAGTTCATTGATAACAAGGTAAATAATCATTTACAGAAGACCTCGGCACACAAAACAGAGAAAAAGATCTCACTGGCAAGAAAACGCCAGTGATGGCAACAGCTGGGCGTTCAACGCCAGAAAGGGGCACCCACTGGGCGTTGAACGCCAGTAATGGCAGCAGCTGGGCGTTGAACGCCCAGGAGAGCAGCAATTGGGCGCTGAACGCCCAAAACAGACAGTGTTTGGGCGTTCAAACGCCAGGAAGGTAGGGAGGAGCCAAATTCATTTTTTCCACACGTATTTCCATTTTAATTTCAAATTTTATGCTTCAATGCATGATTTTTACATGAACATGTCAAGAACCCTGATTTCTAAAATCCTTAATTTCTAAAAATCCATCTTTCCAAATTCAATCCAACTCTTTTCAAATCTTTTCTGAAAACAAATCTATCTTTTTCACTCTAAAATCTTTTCAACTAATCCATATCTTTTTCAAATCTCCATATTATCTTTTTCAAAATTCAGATTTATCTTTTTCAAAAATCTATCATATCTCATCAAAATTAAACTATATCTTCTATCTTATCTTTTTCAACTCAATCTTCTTATCTTATCTTTTCCAATTTTTCGAAAACCCACCCACCCATCCCTTTAAATTTGGGTTCGGCCTCCCTTCTCCTCCATCAACAATTGCACCTAGCTCTCCTTCTATCCCTCTCCTTTATTTTCTTTGGCTTGAGGACAAGCAAACCTCTAAGTTTGGTGTGTTTATCCGAGATCACTAAGATCATGGCTCCTAAAGGAAAACAACCCACTCCAAGAGGCAAGAAAGAGAGCGTTCCAAAACCACTTTAGAATCAAGGGAAGTTCTTATCTAAAGAACATTCAGACCATTATCTTAAAGTAATGGGTCTGAGATCAGTGATCCCGGAAGTTAGATTCGATCTGAAAGAAGATGAATATCTGGAGATCCAGGAGCAAATTCGAATCAGGAACTGGAAAGTTCTAGCTAATCCTGAAACGAAAGTGGGAAGGAACATGGTCCAGGAGTTCTATACTAATATGTGGCAAACTGACAAGCAAAAACTATCTGGAACTGCATTCTATGAATTTCGGACCATGGTCAGAGGAAAGATTATTCATACCACCCCTGACAAGATCAGGGAGATCTTAAAGCTACCTCAGCTAAAGGATGATCCAGACTCCTTCAACAGGAGGATGATGAGAGCAGACATTGACCTAGATAAGATTCTGGAGGACATATGTATCCCTGGAGCCAGGTGGACCACCAACACAAAGGGTGTCCCAAATCAACTCAAGAGGGAGGATCTCAAACCAGTCGCCAGAGGATGGCTGGACTTCATTGGGCGTTCTCTGTTGCCTACTAGCAACCGTTCTGAAGTCACAGTTAAAAGAGCAGTGATGATCCATTGCATCATGATGGGAAAGGAAATGGAGGTTCATCAGCTGATTTCAACTGAACTCTACAAAATTTCTAACAAAAATTCAAAAGAGGCCAGGTTGGCTTATCCAAGCGTGATTTCTCTGCTCTGCAAGGACGCTGGAGTAAGGATGGGAATAACTGAGTATATCCTAATTGAAAAGTCAATCACCAAAGCATCAATGGAAAAACAACAAGCACAGGATGACCCCATCAAGAAGAGAGCACAGGAATTCCTCCCAGAGATCCCTCAATCTGAATACGGGGAGTATCTTGAGACGTCCGTTACCAACATACGGGAAGCTATGGAGCAAATAATAAAAGAACAGAAGGAACACAGTCAAATGCTGACCTATATGTTTAAAGAACAAGAGGAGCAGGGGCGTGACTTAAGGGAATTGAAGCGCCAAAAGTCTTCTCTTGTAGGACCAAGCACCCCAAGGATCAGAGGAACCCCCGTTCCCCCAGAATAAAGGTTGTTAATTTCCAATTTCTACTTTAACTCTGTGACAGTGTCTTTATAGGAGTTTACCTTAGGAGTCATATAATAGTAATTAGTATCTATTTTGATTTTATCTCCAATTAAGCTATAGTTTATTTTTCTCATCATCAGCAAACATGAATAAAGTAGTAGATCTTTTGAATAAGAGGCAACAAAATTTCGAGTTTTAATAAGAGAAATTCTAATTAGTTAAATGTGGTGGCAATGCTTTCTGTCTTCTGAATGAATGCTGGAACAGTGCATATGTCTTTTGAATTTGTTGTTTAAGACTGTTAAATATGTTGGCTCTTGAAAGAATGATGAACATGAGACCTATTATTGATAATCTGAAAAATCATAAAAATGATTCTTGAAGCAAGAAAAAGCAGCAAAGAACAAAGCTTGCAGAAAAAAATATATAGACAAAAAAATAGAAAGAAAAAGAAAAAGCAAGCAGAAAAAGCCAATAACCCTTAAAACCAAAAGGCAAGGGCAAATAAAAAGGATCCCAAGGCTTTGAGCATCAGTGGATAGGAGGGCCTAAAGGAATAAAATCCTGGTCTAAGCAGCTAAACCAAGCTGTCCCTAACCATGTGCTTGTGGCGTGAAGGTGTCAAGTGAAAACTTGAGACTGAGCGGTTAAAGTCAAGGTCTAACGCAAAAAGAAGAGTGTGCTTAAGAACTCTGGACACCTCTAATTGGGGACTTTAGCAAAGCTGAGTCACAATCTAAAAAGGTTCACCCAATTATGTGTCTGTGGCATTTATGTATCCAGTGGTAATACTGGAAAACAAAGTGCTTAGGGCCATGGCCAAGACTCATAAAGTAGCTGTGTTCAAGAATCAACATACTGAACTAGGAGAATCAATAGCACTATCTGAATTCTGAGTTCCTATAGATGCTAATCACTCTGAGCTTCAATGGATAAAGTGAGATGCCAAAACTGTTCGGAAGCAAAAAGCTACTAGTCCCGCTCATCTAATTAGAATCTGAGCTTCATGCAAAAAACTCTGAGATATTATTGCTTCTCAACCTATTAGTCTTCTATTTTATTTGTCTAGTTGCTTGAGGACAAGCAACAGTTTAAGTTTGGTGTTGTGATGAGCAGATATTTTATACGCTTTTTGGGGTTAATTTCATATAGTTTTTAGTATGTTTTAGTTAGTTTTTAGTTTATTTCCATTAGTTTTTAGGAAAAATTCATATTTCTGGACTTTACTATGAGTTGTGTGTTTTTCTGTAATTTCAGGTATTTTTCTGGCTGAAATTGAAGGAGCTGAGCAAAAATCTGATTCAGGCTGAAAAAGGACTGCTGATGCTGTTGGATTCTGACCTCCCTGCACTCAAAGTGGATTTTCTGGAGCTACAGAACTCGCAATGGCATGCTTCCAATTGCGTTGGAAAGTAGACATCCAGGGCTTTCCAGCAATATATAATAGTCTATACTTTGCACAAGAATAGATGACGTAAACTGGCGTTCAACGCCAGTTCTCTGCCCAATTCTGGCGCCCAGCGCCAGAAAAGGATCAAAAGCTGGAGTTGAACGCCCAAACTGGCACAAAAACTGGCGTTCAACTCCACAAATGGCCTCTGCACGTGACTTGCTTAAATCTCAGCCCAGCACACACCAAGTGGGCCCCAGAAGTGGATCTCTGCATCATCCATCATAGTCTACTCACTTTTTGTAAACCTAGGCTACTAGTTTATTATTTAAACAACTTTTAGAGATTTATTTTGTATCTCATGACATTTTAGATCAAGCCCTTGTATTCTCTGATGGCATGAGTCTCTAAACCCCATTGTTGGGGGTGAGGAGCTCTGTTGTGTCTCGATGAAATAATGCAAGTATTTCTGTTCTCCATTCAAACACGCTTGTTCCTATCTAAGATGTTCATTCGCGCTTAACTATGATGAAGGTGATGATCTGTGACATTCATCACCTTCCTCAAAACATGAACGTGTGCCTGACAACCACCTCCGTTCTATATCCAATTGAATGAGTATCTCTTAGATTCTTTAATCAGAATCTCCGTGGTATAAGCTAGAACTGATGGCGGCATTCATGAGAATCCGGAAAGTCTAAACCTTGTCTGTGGTATTCCGAGTAGGATTCAAGGATTGAATGACTGTGACGAGCTTCAAACTCCTGAAGGCTGGGTGTTAGTGACAGACGCAAAAGGATAGTAAATCCTATTCCAACCGGATCGAGAACCAACCGGTGATTAGCCGTGCTGTGACAGAGCGCGTGAGCGTAGTTTTCACTGGAAGGAAGGAAGGTAGCCATTGACAACGGTGATCCACCAACACACAGCTTGCCATAGGAGGACGTGCGTGCGTGAACAAGAAGACAGAGGAAAGCAGAGATTCAGAAGACAAAGCATCTCCAAAACTCCAACATATTCTCCATTACTGTATAACAAGTGACCTTTGATCCATGCTCTATTATTTATTTGCAATTCAACTGATAAACATAATTGACTTCCTGACTAAGATTTACAAGATAACCATAGATTGCTTCAAACCAACAATCTCCGTGGGATTCGACCCTTACTCACGTGAGGTATTACTTGGACGACCCAGTGCACTTGCTGGTCAGTGGTACGAGTTGTGAAAAGTGTGATTCACAATTCGTGCACCAGTCGTCCAAGTAATACCTTATGTGAGTAAAGGTCGATCCCACGGAGATTGTCGGCTTGAAGCAAGCTATGGTCATCCTTGTAAATCTCAGTCAGGCAGATTCAAATGGTTATGAGGTTTTGATAATTAAAATATAAATGAAATATAAAATAGGATAGAAATACTTATGTAATTCTTTGGTGGGAATTTCAGATAAGCGTATGGAGATGCTTTGTTGCTTCTGATCTTCTTTCCTACTGCCTTCTTCCAACCATGCGTTACCTCCTTCCATGGCAAGCTGTATGATCCTCTCGAATGAAAACAAATCCATCTGCATTGTCACCGCAGGGCTAATCATCTGTCGGTTCGCGCTAGCATCGGAATAAGACCATTGTCTTTTTGCACACTGTCACTTGTGCCCCACATTCGCAGGTTTGAAGCTCATCATAGTCATCCCTTCCCAGATCCTACTCGGAATACCACAGACAAGGTTTAGAATTTCCGGATCCCAAGAATGCTGCCTTTATTCTAGCCTATACCACGAAGGTTCTAATCTTAGATTAGAAAACCAAGAGAATATACTCCAGTTGTCGTCCAATTACTACATTGAACATCATGTAGATTGCTTTGTGGTTGTCAGGCATGCGATCTTGGCTAAGCGAGTAACGAAGATTGGGTGATTGTCACCGGTCACCCCTTCATTCTTACTTAACTGAATTAAGTACGAGAGGTTATCTTGGAGAAGAAGTAGGCGTGAATTGAATAGAAAACAGTAGTAATTGCATTAATTCATGAAGAACAGCAGAGCTCCACACCTTAATCTATGTGGTGTAGAAACTCCACCGTAGAAAATACATAAGTGAAAGGTCTAGGAATGTCCATGAGGCCAGCCTCCATACCAAAGGTCTAAGGACTAAACGTTCCAAAGATAAAAAAGACATAAAATAAATCTCTAAAAGTAGTTTTTATACTAAACTAGTAGCCTAGGGTTACAGAAAATGAGTAACTAAGTACAGATAGTGCAAAAATCCACTTCTAGGGCCCACTTGGTGTGTGCTTGGGCTGAGCATTGAAGCTTTTTCGTGCTTAGGCTGTTCCTGGAGTTAAATGCCAGCTTTGGTGCCAGTTTGGGCGTTTTACGCCCAAATTTTTAGGCTGACTTTGAATGCTAGTTTGTGCCATCAAATCTCGGAGAAAGTATGAACTATTATATATTGCGGGAAAGCTCAGGATGTCTACTTTCCAACGCAATTGAGAGCGTGCCAATCGGGCTTCTGTAGCTCCAGAAAATCCACTTCGAGTGAAGGAGGGTTAGAATCCAACAGCATCTGTAGTCCTTTTTCAGCCTCTGAATCAGATTTTTGCTCAGGTCCCTCAATTTCAGCCAGAAAATATCTGAAATCACAGAAAAACACATAAAGTCATAGTAAAGTCCAGAAATGTAATTTTTGAATAAAAAAAAGATAATATACAATGAATTCTAAACTTATCAATGAAAATTAGCTTCAAGTAGATGAGCGGGACTTGTAGCCTTTTTGCTTCTGAACAGTTTTGGCATCTCACTTTATCCTTTGAAGTTTAGAATGATTGGCTTCTATAGAAACTCAGAATTCAGATAGTGTTATTGATTCTCTTAGTTCAGTATGTTGATTCTTGAACACAGTTACTTTATGTGTCTTGGCCCTGACCCTAAGCATTTTGTTTTCCAGTATTACCACCGGATACATAAATGCCACAGACACATAACTGGGTGAACCTTTTCAGATTGTGACTCAGATTTGCTAAAGTCCGCAATTAGAGGTGTCCAGAGCTCTTAAGCACACTCTTTTTGCTTCGGACCACGACTTTAATCGCTCAGTCTCAAGCTTTTCACTTGACACCTTCAGGCCACAAGCACATGGTTAGGGACAGCTTGAGTTAGCCGCTTAGGCCAGGATTTTATTCCTGTGGGCCCTCTTATCCATTAATGCTCAAAGCCTTGGATCCTTTTTACCCTTGCCTTTTGGTTTAAAGGGCTGTTGGCTTTTTCTGCTTGCTTTTTCTTTTTCTTTCTTTTTTTTCTTTATTATTTTTTTCGCCATTTTTTTTTTGCAAGCTTTGTCTATTCACTGCTTTTTATTGCTTCAAGAATCAATTTTATGATTTTTTAGATTATCAAATAACATTTCTCTTTTTTCTTTATTCTTTCAAGAGCCAACAGTTTTAACATTCATAAACAACAAATTCAAAAATATGCACTGTTCAAGCATTCATTCAGAAAACAAGAGGTATTGCCACCACATCAAAATAATTAAACTAATTTCAAGATAGAATTTGAAACCATGTACTTCTTGTTCTTTTGCAATTAAAGACATTTTTCATTTAAGAAAGGTGATGAATTCATAGGACATTCATAGTTTTAAGACATAGACACTAGACACTAATGATCATGTAATAAAAACACAAACATAGATAAGACATAAAGCATAATTTTTGAAAAACAAAAAAATAAGAACAAGGAAATTAAAGAACGGGTCCACCTTAGTGATGGCGGCTAGTTCCTCCTCTTGAAGATCTTATGGAGTGCTTGAACTCCTCAATGTCTCTTCCTTGCCTTTGTTGCTCCTCCCTCATGGCTCTTTGGTCTTCTCTAATTTCATGGAGGGGGATGGAATGCTCTTGGTGCTCCATCCTTAGTTGTCCCATGCTGGAACTTAATTCTCCTAGGGAGGTGTTAATTTGCTCCCAATAGTTTTGTGGAGGAAATTGCATCCCTTGAGGCATCTCAGGGATTTCATGATGAGGAATTTCCTCATGCTCTTGTTGAGGTCCATGAGTGGGCTCTCTTGTTTGCTCCATCCTTTTCTTAGTCATGGGCTTGTCCTCTTCAATGAGGATGTCTTCCTCTATGACAATTCCAGCTGAATTGCATAGGTGACAAATGAGATGAGGGAAGGCTAACCTTGCCAAAGTAGAAGACTTGTTCGCCACCTTGTAGAGTTCTAGGGATATGATCTCATGAACTTCTACTTCCTCTCCATTCATGATACTATGGATCATGATGGCCCGGTTTACAGTAACTTCAGACCGGTTGCTAGTAGGAATGATAGAGCGTTGGATGAACTCCAACCATCCCCTAGCCACGGGTTTGAGGTCAAGCCTTCTTAGTTGAACTGGCTTGCCTCTTGAATCTCTCTTCCATTGAGCGCCTTCCACACAAATGTCCCTAAGGACTTGGTCCAACCTTTGATCAAAGTTGACCCTTCTAGTGAAAGGGTGAGGATCTCCTTGCATCATTGGCAAGTTGAATGCTAGCCTCACATTTTCCGGACTAAAATCCAAGTATTTCTCCCGAACCATTGTGAGCCAATTCTTTGGGTTCGGGTTCATACTTTGGTCATGGTTCTTAGTGATCCATGCATTGGCATAGAACTCTTGAACTATTAAGATCCCGACTTGTTGAATGGGGATGGTGAGGATTTTCCAACCTCTTCTTCGAACTTCATGTCGGATCTCCGAATATTCGCTCTTCTTGAGCTTGAAGGGGACCTCGGGGATCACCTTTTTCTTGGCCACAACATCATAGAAGTGGTCTTGATGGACCTTTGAGATGAATCTCTCCGTCTCCCATGACTCGGAGGTGGAAGAAATTGCCTTCCCTTTCCTCTTTCTAGAGGTTTCTCCGGCCTTTGGTGCCATTGATGGTTATGAAAAAACAAAAAGCTTTACCTTTTCCCACACCAAACTTAGAAGATTTGCTCGTCCTCGAGCAAAAGAAGAAAGAAAAGAGTAGAAGAGGAAGAAATAGAGGAGATGGAGGTGAGAAGAGGGTTCGGCCAAGTGGGTAGTATTGTGTATATTGTGTGAAAATGAAGGTGGTAAGGAGGGGCATTTATAGGGTAAGGGAGAGAGGGTATTCGGCCATGTGTGGGTGGGTTTGGGAGGAAAATGGTTTGAATTTGAATAGTGAGGTAGGTGGGATTTTATGATCGATGGATGTGAGTGGTGAAGAGAGTATGGAGAAGAGGGTAAGATTTGATAGGTGAATGGTGTTTGGGGAAGAGGTATTGAGGTGATTGGTCAAGGGTGTATGCGAAAGAGTGTTATGGAAAGGTGTGAAAAGGAGAGAAGAAGAAGTGGGGTAGGTGGGGATCCTGTGGGGTCTACAGATCCTGAGGTGTCAAGGAATTTGAGTCCCTGCACCATTATGGTGTCTAAACGCCCATTCTGTGCCAAATCTGGCGTTTAATGCCAGCTCTGCTACCTTTCCTGGCGTTAAACGCCAGCCCTGCTACCTTTCTTGGCGTTAAACGCCACTCTGCTGCCCATTTCTGGCGTTAAACGCCAGCCAGATGCCCATTTCTGGCGTTTAATGCCAGCCTGTGCCAGACATCCCTTTTTGGCGTTAAACGCCCAGAGTGCTGCCTATTCTGGCGTTTAACGCCCAGAATGCTGCCAGGCTGGGCGTTAAATGCCAATTATGCTATCCTTACTGGCGTTTAAACGCCAGTATGCCTGTCCTCCAGGGTGTGCTATTTTTTATGCTAATTTTCATTCTATTTTTGATTTTTCAGTTGTTTTTGTGACTTCACATGATCATCAACCTAAAGAAAACATAAAATAACAATGGAAAACAAATAAATATAATTAAATAACATTGGGTTGCCTCCCAATAAGCGCTTCTTTAATGTCAGTAGCTTAATAGTGAAGCTCTTAGAGAGCTTCACAGAGACTTAGAGCTTGATGTTGGCCTCCCAACACCAAACTTAGAAGTTAATTGTGGGGCTCTATTTGACTATGTATTGAGAGAAGCTTTTCATGCTTCCTCTCCATGGTTACAGAAGAAGATCCTTGAGCCTTAAACACAAGGTAGTCCTCATTTAATTGCAGGACTAACTCTCCTCTATCCACATCAATCACAGCTCTTGCTGTAGCTAGGAAGGGTCTTCCAAGGATGATGGATTCATCTTCATCCTTCCCAGTCTCTAGGATTATGAAGTCAGCAGGGATGTAATAGCCTTCAACCTTCACTAAGACATCCTCTACAAGTCTGAAAGCCTGTTTTCTTGAATTGTCTGCCATCTCTAGTGAGATTCTTGCAGCTTGCACCTCAAAGCTCCCTAGTTTCTCTATTAAAGAATGGGGCATGAGGTTTATACTTGACCCAAGGTCACATAGAGCCTTCTTAAACGTCATGGTGCCTATGGTACAAGGTATTAAGAACTTTCCAGGATCATGTTTCTTCTGAGGTAATTTCAGTTGAACCAGATCATTCAGTTCATTGATGAGCAATGGGGGTTCATCCTCCCAAGTCTCATTAACAATTAACTTGGCATTCAGCTTCATAATTTCTCCTAGATACTGAGCAACTTGCTCTTCAACAATGTCTTCATCCTCTTCAGAGGAAGAATACTCATCAGATCTTATGAATGGCAACAGTAAGTTCAGTGGAATCTCTATGGTTTCTATACGAGCCTCAGATTCCTTTGGTTCCTCATTAGGGAACTCCTTGGAGGCCAGTGAACGTCCATTGAGGTCTTCCTTATTAGAAATCACTGCCTTTCCTTCCTCTCCAGGTTCGGCCATGTTGGTTATAGTTATGGCCTTGCACTCTCTTTTTGGATTCTCTTCTGTATTACTTGGGAGAGTACTAGGAGGGAGTTCAGTAACGTTCTTACTCGGCTGACCCACTTGTGACTCTAAATTTCTAATGGAGGACCTTGTTTCAGTCATGAAACTGAGAGTGGTATTAGATAGAGCAGAGACTACAGTTGCTAAGTTAGAGTGGCTCTACTTAGAATTCTCTCTCTGTTGCTGAGAAGATGGTGGAAAGGGTTTGCTATTGCCAAACCCGTTTCTTCCACCATTATTATTATTGAAGCCTTGATTAGGCTTCTATTGATCCTTCCATGAGAGATTAGGATGATTCCTCCTTGAAGGATTATAGGTGTTTCCATAGGATTCTCCCATGTAATTCACCTCTTCCATTGCAGGATTCTCAGGATCATAAGCTTCTCCTTCAGCGGAGGCTTCTTTAGTACTGCCTGATGCAGCTTGCATTTCAGTCAGACTCTGAGAAATCATATTGACTTGCTGAGTCAATATTTTGTTTTGAGCCAATATGGCATTCAGAGTATCAATCTCAAGAACTCCTTTCTTCTGAGTTGTCCCATTATTCACAGGATTCCTTTCAGAAGTGTACATGAACTGGTTATTTGCAACCATTTCAATGAGTTCCTGGGCTTCTGCAGGCGTCTTCTTCAGATGAAAAAATACTCCAGCAGAGTGGTCCAATGACATCTTGGACAATTCAGACAGACCATCATAGAATATACATATGATGCTCCATTCTGAAAATATGTCAAAGGGACATCTTCTGATCAATTGCTTGTATCTTTTCCAAGCTTCATAGAGGGATTCACCTTCCTTCTGTCTAAAGGTTTGGACTTCCAGTCTAAGCTTGCTCAATTTTTGAGGTGGAAAGAATTTGGCCAAGAAAGCATTGACCAACTTTTCCCAAGAGTTCAGGCTATCTTTAGGTTGTGAGTCCAACCCTGTCCTAGCTCTGTCTCTTACAGCAAAGGGGAAAAGCACAAGTCTGTAGACCTCAGGATTAACCCCATTGGTCTTAACAGTGTCACAGACTTGCAAGAATTTAGCTAAGAACTGATGAGGATCTTCCAATGGAAGTCCATGAAACTTGCAATTTCGCTGCATCAGAGAAACTAATTGAGGCTTAAACTCAAAGTTGTTTGCTCCAATTGCAGTAGTTGAGATGCTCCTTCCACAGAAGTCAGAAGAGGGTGCAATAAAGTCACCAAGCATCTTCCTTGCATCTCCACCATTGTTGTTGGGTTCGGCCATCTCTTCTTCTTTTTCGAAAAATTCTGTCAGGTCCTCTCCAGAGTGTTATGATTTAGCTTCTCTTAGCTTCCTCTTTAGAGTCCTTTTAGGTTCTGGATCAGCTTCAACAAGAATGTTTTTATCCTTGCTCCTGCTCATATGAAAAGAAGAGAACAGAAAAGAACAGGAATCCTCTATGTCACAGTGATGCCAGGGCATCTTGGCCAGTTTCACTGACCTTTTCTTTACTGTTTTTAGGATAATTTCATACATTTCTTTAGGAAATAAGCTAGTTTTGGGTAAATATTCACTTATGCCTTGATTCAAGCATACATTGTGCATTTTACATAATTTCATGAGGATTTTGCATAAGTTTAGTGACAAATATTATGTTGCATTACTCATGACTTGGACTAGAGCTTTGATGCACTTTATTGCTTAATTTCAGGACCAAAAAGGAAGCAAGAAAAGGGGAGGTAACTTGCAAGAATAATGAGAAAAGTGATTGCCAATAACATTCTCAAAAAGCCATCAATGCCCACGTTAGAGAGTCACGTTAACCAAGTTAACGTGAACTCTAACGTGGAGAAAAGAAGTTGAGCCAACGTTAGTGACACTCAACATTGTCACTAACGTTGGCAATTACTCATAAGTGGCCACGTTAGAAGCCACGTTAACTAGGTTAACATGGCCTCTAACGTTAAGGGGGGAAGAGAAGCCAACGTTAGTGACACTCAACATTGTCACTAACGTTGGCCTATGGTGCAAAGTACCACGTTAACTCCCACGTTAACTTGGTTAACGTGGGAACTAACGTAGAGGATGAAGAGTTGTCGACAACGTTAGTGACACTCAACATTATCACTAACGTTGAAGCAACCACACGACCCCCAAGAGTCACGTTAACTTCCACGTTAACTTGGTTAACGTGGAAGCTAACGATGAGAAATGAAGGATGAGCCAACGTTAGTGACACTCAACATTGTCACTAACGTTGGGATGGCTAAAGATGGCTACGTTAGAGGCCACGTTAACCTAGTTAACGTGGACTCTAACGTGAGACCCAGGGGCACATTGGAACGTTAGTGACAATGTTGAGTGTCACTAACGTTCTCGAAGGTTGGCAAGGACCACGTTAGAAGCCACGTTAACCTAGTTAACGTGGGCTTTAACGTGAAACAAGAAGGGGCACACTGGAACGTTAGTGACAATGTTGAGTGTCACTAACGTTCTCGAAGGATTAACAAGGCAACGTTAAAAGCCACGTTAACCTAGTTAACGTGGGTTTTAACGTAAGGCAAAGGGGTACATTGGAACGTTAGTGACAATGTTAAGTGTCACTAACGTTCTCGAACTTATATTCTCACTAAATATTAACACCCCTAACGTCCTGAGCTGAAGTCTCTGCCCACTTAGCACTTTCTCTCTGCAAGTAAAGCCAAGCCCAAATGAAGAAAAGAACTGCTTCAAACTCAAGATCCAAAGGCCCAAGACTTGAAGAGTAAACTAGAAGCTGAGAAGAGTAGTATATATAGGAGTAGCTTTGAATTGTAAAGGAGTTCTGGAGGCTGAGGGAACTACTCTCTGTATTTTACTTTCTTTGTAATTTCTAGTTTTATGATGTATTCTCCATCTTTGTTTTCATTTTCAAGAGCTATGAACAACTAAACCCCTTTCATTGGGTTAGGGAGCTCTGTTGTAATTTGATGGATCAATACTAATTTTCATTATTCTTCTTCTATCTTTCCTCTTGATTTTACTTGAAAGCTTTCGATCTTCATCCCATTAAGTAGTTATCTTGGAAGAGAAGCTATTCAAACTTGGATCTCTTTTGAACCTTGAAAGAGGAATGAAGAGATCAAGCTAGAAATGCTTTCTCATGCTGGACCAAATTGGGTTTGGATGGGTATGTGACTATAACCCTCTCAATACTTGGTTTGGGAAATGCATGTGGTATAATCAGTGACCATACTTCATCTCTTCTCATTAGCAATTGACCAAGGAATTGGCTATTGATCAAGATTTGAGAGATTGAATTGCAAGAAATTGTAATTCAATCACTTAAGATTGCCAAGGAGATCAATGAGTGCATTGATTGAGGAAGAGATGAAAATGAACTTGATCCGGAGAATTGCAACATCTCCTAAGCCCAATGAACTCCCCATCTCTGATCTTACCCATTCTCTTTAATTTCTGTCATTTACTTTTATGAGCAAATCCCCCATTCCCATTTACAATTCTGCAATTTATTTCCAGTCATTTACTTCCAGTCCTTTAATTCTAGCATTTACTTTTCTGTTATTTACATTCCCGCCATTTTAATTTCTGCAACTCTCAACCTAAACTCTGAATTCGCTCAACTAGAACATTCTTCTAATTAAAGTTGCTTGATCAATCAATCCCTGTGGGATTCGACCTCACTCTATTGTGAGTTTTTACTTGACGACAACTTCGGTACACTTGCCGAAGGGAGATTTGTTGAGAGACAAGTTTTTCGTGCATCAAGTTTATGGCGCCGTTGCCAAGGATTGATTGTGCATCAACAATGATTAAATTGGAAGATCACTAGATTGAGCATTTTTTATTTTGTGAATTTCATTTTTCTGTTTGAGTGATTTACTTTTTCTTTTAGTTAAACTTCTTCCCTTCTCCCTCTACCCGTTTGTTTTTCTTTGTTATTTTCAATTCTGTTTGCTAACCCACTAACTATTTGATATATTGCATCACCCACAACTAACAATAACTCTGACACAAATACTGTCTGCACCTATTTTCTTTGCTTGTACTTGTTAGTTGTATGACAGGGAGAAGAAAACATGGAAGAAAACATGGAAAATCATCATGAAGAAGAGACTCACAACCATGGCAGAGGAGGTGGAGCAAATCATGCTGGGGAGGATAGAAGAGTTTTAGGCTCTTACATCAATCCAAACCCAGGCAATTGTGGAAGTAGCATCCAAAAGCCAACAATCCATGCCAACAACTTTGAACTTAAACCACAGCTCATCACCCTTGTTCAGAACAACTGTTCGTTTGGAGGAAGTGTTCAAGAAGACCCCAATCAACATTTAACCACCTTCCTGAGAATATGTGACACAGTAAAGTCTAATGGTGTTTATCCTGACGCCTATAGACTGCTCTTATTTCCCTTCTCACTCAGGGACAAGGCAGCCAAGTGGCTGGAATCCTTTCCAAGGGAGAGCTTGACAACTTGGGAAGATGTGGTGAACAAATTCTTAGCAAGATTCTACCCTCCTCAACGAATCAATAGGCTGAGAGCTGAGGTTCAAACTTTCAGGCAACAAGATGGTGAGACTCTATATGAAGCATGGGAGAGGTTCAAGGACTTAACAAGGAGGTGTCCACCTGACATGTTCAACGAATGGGTCCAGCTGCACATTTTCTTTGAAGGGCTCTCTTATGAGTCAAAGAAGGCAGTAGACCATTCATCTGGAGGATCCTTGAACAAGAAAAAGACCATTGAGGAAGCCATAGATGTTATTGAAACAGTAGCAGAAAACGACTACTTCTATGCTTCCGAAAGAGGGAACACAAGAGGAGTGATGGAGCTAAACAATGTAGATGCTCTGTTGGCCTGAAACAATCTCATTACCCAGCAGCTGGCTGACCTCACCAAGAAGATGGAGAGGAACCAAGTAGCAGCAATCTCCACTTCGTCAACAACACAAAAAGGAGTGAATGAAGAAGCAGAGGGGAGTCAGGAGCAAGCCAATTACATTGGGAATTCACCAAGGAAAAACTATGATCCATACTCCAAGACTTACAACCCTGGATGGAGAAACCACCCAAACTTTGGGTGGGGAAGTGAGCAAGATCAAAAGCAATTCACCCAGAGGATATCTCAACACCCCCACAACAATACTTCTCCACACACTCATCAAAACCAAAACAGCACATCTGATCCGAACCACTCATCAATCGATGACAAGCTCTCTAAGATCGAAACCTTCATCGAAGGAATATGCAGAGACATTCAAGATAGTAAAGCATTCAGAGAGGAAGTGCAGTCAAACATGCATAATCAAAATGCTGCCATCACAAAACTAGAAACACAAATCAGCTATCTGTTTAAGCAGCTCCCTAACCACAATTTTTGCTATGATGCCCATTCAAGCAAAAGGGAGGAGTGTTAAGCTATCACACTTAGGAGTGGGAAGGAACTAAAGGAACATCCCCAAAAATCTCAAGAAGAAAGATCAAATGAAAAGGGAGAAGAGCAAGATGAAATGCAACCCCACACGCCAAGTCTGCAGAAAGAAAAAAAGATACCCCAACTGAACATCTCAAGAGCTCCATACCCCCAGCTATTGAAGAAAAAGGAAGATGACAACCAGTTCTTGAGATTTTTGGAAATCTTCAAGAAGCTACAAATCAACATACCATTTGCTGAAGCCATAGAACAAATGCCACTTTATGCCAAGTTTTTGAAGGAGCTAATGACTAAGAAGAGAAGCTGGAAGAACAATGAGACTGTGATACTAACTAAAGAGTGCAGTGCTATCATTCAGCATAAACTACCTCAGAAACTGAAGGATCCTGGGAGTTTTCAGATCCCTTGCATTATAGGAGAAATCACAGTAGAAAAGGCTCTCTGTGACTTAGGGGCCAGCATCAATTTGATGTCAGTAGCTATGATGAGAAAGATGAAAATTGAGGAGGCTAAACCAACAAAAATGGCTCTATAACTAGCAGACCGGTCGTTCAAATTCCCTCACAGGATAGTAGAGGATTTGCTAGTAAAAGTAGGAGATTTCATATTCCCAGCAGATTTTGTGGTGCTGGACATGCAGGAAGACGCCAAGACCTCCATCATCTTGGGAAGGCCATTCTTGGCCACTGCTGGAGCTGTCATTGATGTTCAGAAGGGTGACCTCACCCTGAGATTACACAATGAAAAGATGACATTCAATGTGTTCAAGGCCATGAGTTATCCACCGGAACAATTGGGGGAATGCATGAGGTTAGATGCACTAGAGGATGAAGTGGAGGAGAAATTTGAAGAAGATGAACCTGAAGAAAACGAGAGATTGGTGGAGGAAGAATCTGAATCAAGTGAAGAGGTAGTTACAGCAGAAATACATATACCAGATGCACCAAAGGAAGGGAACGAAAAATCAGAAGCACCCAAACCTGAACTCAAAGCATTGCCACCCACTCTCAAATATGCATATCTAGGAGAAAATGAAAACTACCCAGTGATCATAAATTCATCCCTCAGTCAAGATCAAGAGGACGAGCTACTCAAGGTGCTGCGGGAGCATAAGGATGCCATTGGATGGACCCTTGCTGACTTGAAAGGAATCAGTTCAGCCATATGCATGCATAAAATACTGTTGGAAGATGATGCCAAGCCATCAATTCAATCCCAAAGAAGGCTGAACCCAATCATGAAGGAAGTGGTACAGAAAGAGGTTATGAAGCTTTGGCAAGGAGGAGTCATATACCCAATTTCGAACAGCCCTTGGGTTAGCCCCATACATGTTGTGCCAAAGAAGGGAGGGATCACTGTGGTTACCAATGAGAAGAACGAGCTCATACCTACAAGGACCGTCACAGGATGGCGGATGTGCATAGACTACAGGAAACTAAATGAGGCTACACGAAAGGACCATTATCCCCTTCCATTCATGGATCAGATGTTGGAAAGACTTGCAGGGCACGCATATTATTATTTTCTCGACGGTTATTCAGGATATAACCAAATAGTGGTTGATCCAAGAGACCAAGAGAAAACCCTATTTACCTGTCCGTATGGAGTGTTTGCCTATTGGCGCATGCCATTTGGATTATGCAATGCCCCTGCAACTTTTCAACGCTGCATGCTTTCTATCTTTTCACATATGATAGAAAAATTCATTGAAGTTTTTATGGATGATTTCTCGGTATTCGGAGATTCTTTTCCTAGTTGCCTACATCACCTCGCCTTGGTATTGAAAAGATGCCAAGAGACCAATTTGGTCTTGAACTGGGAAAAATGCCACTTCATGATGACAGGAGGAATAGTCCTTGGTCACAAGGTCTCTCACCAAGGCATTGAGGTTGATAGAGCTAAAGTAGAACTTATTGAAAAACTACCCCCACCCAGTGATGTCAAGGCAATTAGAAGTTTTTTAGGGAATGCTGGTTTTTACAGAAGGTTCATTAAAGATTTTTCAAAGATAGCCAAGCCCTTAAGCAATCTCCTTGTATCTGATACACCATTCATCTTTGATGAAACATGCATGCTAGCATTTGCACATTTGAAAATGAGGTTATCCTATGCTCCTATCATTTCCCCACCTGATTGGAACCTACCATTTGAATTGATGTGTGATGCATCTGATTTTGCAGTTGGGGCAGTGTTAGGACAAAGGAAAGATAACCTAGTTCGTGTGATATACTATGCTAGCAAAGTCCTTAATGAAACTCAAAGAAATGATACCACTACTAAAAAGGAATTGCTAGCAATAGTTTTTGCATTTGACAAATTTAGATCATACCTCATTGGTGCTAAAGTGATTGTTTTTACAGATCACACAGCACTTAAGTATTTGTTTGTCAAGCAAGAATCAAAGCCAAGACTAATAAAGTGGATCTTACTGTTGCAGGAATTTGATATTGAAATCAGAGACAAGAAAGGAGTGGAGAACAAGGTGGTAGATCACCTCTCCAGAATCCCTCATGAGCAAGGTGGAGAAGATGATACAAATGTGAACGAGCTCTTCCCTGATGAGCAGTTGATGACAGTTCGCAAAGCACCATGGTTCGCAGATATTGCAAATCTCAAGGAAACTGGGGCATTACCCCCAGGGATCAATAAACATCAAAAGAGGAAGCTCATGAATGATGCAAAATACTTTGTTTGGGACGAGCCATATCTCTTCAAGAAATGTTCGGATGGAATTCTTAGAAGATGTGTTTCGGAAGAGGAAGGGAGAGAAGTCCTGTGGAACTGCCACGGTTCATGCTATGGCGGGCACTTTGGAGGGGACAGAACTGCAGCAAAGGTGTTACAAAGCGGATTCTTTTGGCCCACCCTTTTCAAGGATGCCAAGGAACTAGTAAAAAGCTGCAATGAATGCCAAAGAGCTGGAAACCTGCCTAAAAGAAATGCCATGCCACAAAATTTCATCTTGGAACTGGAACTGTTTGATGTGTGGGGGATTGATTTCATGGGACCATTCCCAACCTCATATGCAAACAAATACATCCTGGTAGCAGTGGATTATGTTTCCAAGTGGGTAGAGGCTATTGCAACCCCAACTAATGATAACAAGGTAGTCATGACCTTCCTCAGGAAGAATATCTTTAGCCGGTTTGGAGTCCCAAGAGCCCTCATCAGTGATGGAGGGAGCCACTTTTGTAACAAACCACTAGAAGCTCTCCTCTTACGATATGGGGTAAAACACAAAGTAGCCACACCTTACCATCCTCAAACAAGTGGGCAAACTGAGATATCCAACAGAGAGCTGAAGAGGATCCTGGAAAAGACTGTGGGTGCATCTAGAAAGGATTGGTCGAAGAAGTTGGATGATGCTCTTTGGGCATACAGAACAGCATTCAAAACTCCACTTGAAATGTCTCCATATCAACTAGTCTATGGGAAGGCTTGTCATTTACCATTGGAGCTAGAACACAAAGCTCTTTGGGCCATCAAGATACTAAATTTTGACAGCATTGCTGCTGGTGCAAAAAGGATCCTGCAGCTGCAAGAGATGGAGGAATTCAGGACTCAAGCCTATGAAAACACTAAGATGTATAAAGAGAAGGCAAAGAGAAAACATGACATGCATTTGGCACCCAGGAGTTTCGAAAAAGGGCAGCAAGTACTCCTTTACAATTCTAAATTAAGGCTGTTCCCAGGAAAACTCAAGTCGAGGTGGTCCGGACCTTTCATGGTTACAAAAGTATCACCATATGGCCACATCGAAATCACGGATGAAGGTTCAGGGAGGACGTTTACAGTGAATGGACAAAGACTCAAGCATTATTTGGGCAACATGGGGGAAAACTCCAGAGTAAAATACCACCTCAAGTAATCAAGGACTCGTCGAGCTAGCGATGATAAAAGAGCGCTCTGTTGGGAGGCAACCCAACCTCAGGTAGTTTCACTTTCATCTTTATTTCAATAAAAATCACAAAGTTGTTTCCCCTGTATTGTAAGGAGCTAAGTTTGGTGTTCCACACCAGAACAATCCAAGAGTGATAATGTAGTTCTAAGTTTGGTGTTCCACTAAAGGACATTGGTTAGAATTACACTCCACTCCAAAAGAACATTACTAGCTCCATCCAATCAAGAGAAACCACTTAGATGTAGTTAGACTATAGGTGATCATTCCTTTATTGATAACAAGATATGAGGGTCTCTGCATATATGCAATGTCTTGTACTGGGCAAAGAACTAAGTTTGGTGTTCACACACCAAATTGAGTTCAAGAGGCACAAGCATACATGTAAGCTAACTATATCTCAAGTGCTTTGGGAACAAGCAACTTCCAGTAACCTTGCAGGAATCTTATAAGGAAATGGTGCAACTTCACCCAAAGAAGCGAGGCAGCAAAAACTAGATGATGACAAAGAGAGAGGGGGA
This sequence comes from Arachis ipaensis, assembly GCF_059453495.1. Taxonomy (NCBI): domain Eukaryota; kingdom Viridiplantae; phylum Streptophyta; class Magnoliopsida; order Fabales; family Fabaceae; genus Arachis; species Arachis ipaensis. Next base: position 89,415,032 of record NC_142444.1, read on the forward strand.
CCAGAGATCATCAACCGAAGGTTGTATTGTTACCTAATTCCATTGTACTCAAAATTGTTGAAAGTTGGAAGCTCGAATGCACTTCTGATTTATAGTTACTCTTAGTTGAACCCTTTTTAAATTCTGTCTTTTAAGTTCTGAATAGGTCTATGTTCACTAGTCTTTATGTCACTGCATCATTACTTCCCTTTCTTGTAAGCTTGTCCCTTTTAAATCAAATCGAAGAAGAGAATGATTATGTTTTTAAAAGACCAAAGTAGGGTTCCTAATGTAGAGGTGCATTCATCAATCTTTGGGGTAGTCATAAGTTAGCTAAGTTGGTTCAACCACAAGGTTAGTAGGACAACTATCTATCCTGAATACTTGAATTTGGATATACTCATGAGACTAAGTTAATAACAAGATCCTAAGAAGAGAAAAGGGAAAGAACAATGGAAGTGAAAAACAAAAGAAAAAGAGTAAGCAACAAGGCTAGGCATCAATGGTTTTAATCTTGAGGCAAGTGTCTGTGGTGCTCCTGTGTGAGGGATCTACTTGGATGAATAAGCTCTTAGGGGTGCTTTATCACTTGGTAACTGAGGTTAACTAACCCGGGATTATCAGCTGAAAATCCACTATCAAGAGTAACCCTCACTACAGAGCATTTAGTAACCCAAAGAAGTGCTAGACACCAAGGTCTCAAGAAAAGAACATAAATAAACTATATGCCTGTAGTGTGTATGTATGGGGGAGAGACTTGAGGGAGTAAGTCCTTAGGGGTGCTTCAACACCTAGCACCTTGAACCAACTGGTTCGGGAGTGTTGGCTAAAAGCTTATCTTAAAGAGTTGCCCCCTTACAGAGCACTTAGCCTAAATAACACAAATAACCCCTGAAATAACAATAAAAGGATCAATGAATAAAAGTCTCATGAGATATAAACAAAGTAAGTGTTTAGGGACATGATAAAGGTCTGAAAGCCAGTAATGGAATGAACCTAAGTTGCTATGCATGAAACCACCATAAAATTAGTAATATGACTTCCACAAGGATGACTAATTCCTCTGGATATTCCATTCATCATTCTCTTGTTCCAGTACTTGCTTAGGGACAAGCAAGCTTTAAGTTTGGTGTTGTGATGCCAGGGCATCTTGGCTAGTTTCACTGACCTTTTCTTTACTGTTTTTAGGATAGTTTCATACATTTCTTTAGGGAATAAGCTAGTTTTGGGTAAATATTCACTTATGCCTTGATTCAAGCATACATTGTGCATTTTACATAATTTCATGAGGATTTTGCATAAGTTTAGTGACAAATATTATGTTGCATTACTCATGACTTGGACTAGAGCTTTGATGCACTTTATTGCTTGATTTCAGGACCAAAAAGGAAGCAAGAAAAGGGGAGGTAACTTGTAAGATTAATGAGAAAAGTGATTGCCAATAACATTCTCAAAAAGCCATCAATGCCCACGTTAGAGAGTCACGTTAACCAAGTTAACGTGAACTCTAACGTCGAGAAAAGAAGTTGAGCCAACGTTAGTGACACTCAACATTGTCACTAACGTTGGCAATTACTCATAAGTGGCCACGTTAGAAGCCACGTTAACCTAGTTAACGTGGCCTCTAACGTTAAGGGGGGGGGGAAGAGAAGCCAACGTTAGTGACACTCAACATTGTCACTAACGTTGGCCTATGGTGCAAAGTACCACGTTAACTCCCACGTTAACTTGGTTAACGTGGGAACTAACGTAGAGGATGAAGAGTTGTCGACAACGTTAGTGACACTCAACATTGTCACTAACGTTGAAGCAACGACACGACCCCGAAGAGTCACGTTAACTTCCACGTTAACTTGGTTAACGTGGAAGCTAACGATGAGAAATGAAGGATGAGCCAACGTTAGTGACACTCAACATTGTCACTAACGTTGGGATGGCTAAAGATGGCTACGTTAGAGGCCACGTTAACCTAGTTAACGTGGACTCTAACGTGAGACCCAGGGGCACATTGGAATGTTAGTGACAATGTTGAGTGTCACTAACATTCTCGAAGGTTGGCAAGGACCACGTTAGAAGCCACGTTAACCTAGTTAACGTGGGCTTTAACGTGAAACAAGAAGGGGCACACTGGAACGTTAGTGACAATGTTGAGTGTCACTAACGTTCTCGAAGGATTAACAAGGCAATATTAAAAGCCACGTTAACCTAGTTAACGTGGGTTTTAACATAAGGCAAAGGGGTACATTGGAACGTTAGTGACAATGTTAAGTGTCACTAACGTTCTCGAACTTATATTCTCACTAAATATTAACACCCCTAACGTCCTGAGCTGAAGTCTCTGCCCACTTAGCACTTTCTCTCTGCAAGTAAAGCCAAGCCCAAATGAAGAAAAGAACTGCTTCAAACTCAAGATCCAAAGGCCCAAGACTTGAAGAGTAAACTAGAAGCTGAGAAGAGTAGTATATATAGGAGTAGCTTTGAATTGTAAAGGAGTTCTGGAGGCTGAGGGAACTACTCTCTGTATTTTACTTTCTTTGCAATTTCTTGTTTTATGATGTATTCTCCATCTTTGTTTTCATTTTCAAGAGCTATGAACAACTAAACCCCTTTCATTGGGTTAGGGAGCTCTATTGTAATTTGATGGATCAATACTAATTTTCATTATTCTTCTTCTATCTTTCCTCTTGATTTTACTTGAAAGCTTTCGATCTTCATCCCATTGAGTAGTTATCTTGGAAGAGAAGCTATTCAAACTTGGATCTCTTTTGAACCGTGAAAGAGGAATGAAGAGATCAAGCTAGAAATGCTTTCTCATGCTGGACCAAATTGGGTTTGGATGGGTATGTGACTATAACCCTCTCAATACTTGGTTTGGGAAATGCATGTGGTATAATCAGTGACCATACTTCATCTCTTCTCATGAGCAATTGACCAAGGAATTGGCTATTGATCAAGATTTGAGAGATTGAATTGCAAGAAATTGTAATTCAATCACTTAAGATTGCCAAGGAGATCAATGAGTGCATTGATTGAGGAAGAGATGAAAATGAACTTGATCCGGAGAATTGCAACATCTCCTAAGCCCAATGAACTCCCCATCTCTGATCTTACCCATTCTCTTTAATTTCTGTCATTTACTTTTATGAGCAAATCCCCCATTCCCATTTACAATTCTGCAATTTATTTCCGGTCATTTACTTCCATTCCTTTAATTCTAGCATTTACTTTTCTGTTATTTACATTCCCGCCATTTTAATTTCTGCAACTCTCAACCCAAACTCTGGATTTGCTCAACTAGAACATTCTTCTAATTAAAGTTGCTTGATCAATCAATCCCTGTGGGATTCGACCTCACTCTATTGTGAGTTTTTACTTGACGACAACTTCGGTACACTTGCCGAAGGGAGATTTGTTGAGAGACAAGTTTTCCATGCATCACACAGTATAGAGATTCCTTTATGTGAGTAGAAGAATAGAAGGGTAGAATGAAGAAGAGAGAAGATGAAGAATTCGAACACAGAGAGTGAGAGAGGGTTCGAATTATAAGAAGAAGAGAAGCTTTAGTAAATAAATAAATAAATAGAAAGAGATGAGAGAGAGAGAGTTCTAATTTTAAATTAAAATAAAAGGAAAATATTTTTGTTTTTATTTTAATTATTGGTTAGTATTCGAAAATTTAAAAAGAGAAATAAAATAAAATTAAAATTTAAAATAATTAGTTAATTTAAAAATAATTTTGAAAAGGTGACGAGGAGTGTTTGAAAATTAAAGAAAGAAAAGTAGTTAGGTGGTTTTGAAAAAGATATGATTGAAATAGTAAACTTTTAAAATCAAACAAAAAGTCAAGTAGTTAATTGAAAAAAATTTGAAAATCAATTTTGAAAAGATAAGAGGTTAGAGAAGATTTTGAAATTGATTTTGAAAATTATATGATTGAAGATCATTTTGAAAAAGATTTGAAAAGAAAATTAAAAAGATTTGATTTTTGAAATTAACGTTGATTACTTGACTAATAAGAAAGTAAAAGATATGATTTTAGAATTTCAAGATTGATCTTTTCTTAATAGGCAAGTAACAACTTGAGATTTTTGAATCAAAATATTAATTGTTAGCATTAATTTCGAAAATAAAAATAAGAAAAAGATTTTGAAAATCAATTTTTAAAAGTTTTCGAAAATAAAATAAAAAAATACAAAAGGTTTGATTTTTTTAAAAAGATTTGAAAAAGATAGAATTTTTAATTTGAAATTTTGACTTGACTAATAAGAAATAACTAAATTTTAAAATTTTATGACTAAATCAATTCAAATTTTCGAAATTTATGAGTGAAATAAGGGAAAGATATTTTTTTATTTTTGAATTTTTAATGAGGAAAGAGAAAAACATAAAAAGTGATGCAAATCACAAGAAAGATCGAAACTAATAATGCATGCAAGAACACTTTGAATGTCAAGATGAACACCAAGAACACTTTAAAGATCATGATGAACATCAAGAACTTATTTTTAAAAATTTTTAAGAAAAGAAAAACATGCAAGACACTAAACTTAAAAATTTTATTCTTTAGACACTAATAATTCAAGAATGCATATGAAAAACAAGAAATGACACCAAACAAAAAAATTTAAAGATCAAACAAAGAGAATCATCAAGAACAACTTGAAGATCATGAAGAACAAAACTCAATGCATGGATTTTCGAAAATAAGAAAAATGCAGTTGACGCCAAACTTAAAATTTGACACTAGACTCAAACAAGAAACACAAAATTTTTGGTTTTTATGATTTTATGAAAATTTTGTTGTATTTTTCGAAAATTATTTTCAAAAAGAAAATAAAGAAATTCAAAATTTTTAATACGAATTTCATGAATCATGCAATGTTAGTCTAAAGCTTCAGTCTAAAAAGATTAGACATGGCTAGCCAAGCTTCAGCAGGACATTGCATACAACAGCCAAATTGATGGGAATCAACTAGCTCCTGTGATGATAAAGGCATCATCTGAAACTCTCAAATTCATTCTTAAAAATTCTGAAGAATTTTTAGAAAACTAAACATTTTATTTTGTTCTTCAGAAAAAAATATTTTTATTTATTAATATTATTTTTTTTTGAAAATTAAAACAAAAAGCTTTAAACATAAAATAAAAATACCTAATCTGAGCAACAAGATGAACCGTCAGTTATCCAAACTCGAACAATCCCCGGCAACGGCGCCAAAAACTTGGTGCACGAAATTGTGATCTCAATGGTGCCAACAACTTGGTACGTGGTGCGCATAAATTGTGATTACACTTTAATTATGTAAAATTCATCGCTCTTTCTTTCCCTGGTAATGGCGCCAAAAACATGATGCCAATACCATGGTTCACAACTTTGCACAACTAACCAGCAAGTGCACTGGGTCGTCCAAGTAATACCTTACGTGAGTAAGGGTCGAATCCCACGGAGATTGTTGGTATGAAGCAAGCTATGGTCACCTTGTAAATCTCAGTCAGGCAGATATAAATTGATAATGGTGTTTTCGAATAATAATTAAATAAACATAGAATAAAGGATAGAAATACTTATGTAAATCATTGGTGAGAATTTCAGATAAGTGAATAGAGATGCTTTCGTTCCTCTGAACCTCTGCTTTCCTGCTATCTTCATCCAATCAGTCTTACTACTTTCCATGGCTGGCTTTATGTGATACATCACCATTGTCAATGGCTACTTTCGGTCTTCTCTCGGGAAAATGATCCAAATGCCCTGTCACGGCACGGCTAATCGTCTGGAGGCATCACCCTTGTCAATGGCTTCATCTTATCCTCTCAGTGAAAATGGTCAACGCACCCTGTCACGGCACGGCTATTCATCTGTCGGTTCTTGATCATGCTGGAATAGGATTTACTATCCTTTTGCGTCTGTCACTACGCCCAGCAATCGCGAGTTTGGAGCTCGTCACAGTCATTCAATCATTTAATCCTACTCGGAATACCACAGACAAGGTTTAGACCTTCCGGATTCTCTTGAATGCCGCCATCATTCTAGCTTACACCACGAAGATTCCGATTAAGAGATCTAAGAGATACTCATTCAATCGAAGGTAGAACGGAAGTGGTTGTCAGGCACGCGTTCATAGGGAATGATGATGATTGTCACGTTCATCACATTCAGGTTGAAGAGCGAATGAATATCTTAGAAGTGAAATAAGACGAATTGAATAGAAAACAGTAGTACTTTGCATTAATCTTTGAGGAACAGCAGAGCTCCACACCTTAATCTATGGAGTGCAGAAACTCTACTGTTGAAAATACATAAGTGAATGGTCCAGGCATGGCCGAATGGCCAGCCCTTCTGATCTAAGAACCAGGCGTCCAAAGATGATCAAAAGATCCCTAATACAGTAGTAAAAGGTCCTATTTATAATAAACTAGCTACTAGGGTTTACAGAAGTAAGTAATTGATGCATAAATCCACTTTCGGGGCCCACTTGGTGTGTGCTTGGGCTGAGCTTGAGTGTTGCACGTGTAGAGGTCCTCCTTGGAGTTGAACGCCAGCTTTTGTGCCAGTTTGGGCGTTCAACTCTGGTTTTGGCTCCTTTTCTGGCGCTGGACGCCAGAATTGGGTAGAGAGCTGGTGTTGAACGCCAGTTTGCGTCATCTATTCTTGGCCAAAGTATGGATTATTATATATTTCTGGAAAGCCCTAGATGTCTACTTTCCAACGCAATTGGAAGCGCGCCATTTCGAGTTCTGTAGCTCTAGAAAATCTACTTTGAGTGCAGGGAGGTTAGAATCCAATAGCATCAGCAGTCCTTCTTCAACCTCTGAATCTGATTTCTGCTCAAGTCCCTCAATTTCAGCCAGAAAATACCTGAAATCACATAAAAACACACAAACTCATAGTAAAGTCCAGAAATGTGAATTTAACATAAAAACTAATGAAAACATCCCTAAAAGTAACTAGATCCTACTAAAAACATACTAAAAACAATGCCAAAAAGCGTATAAATTATCCGCTCATCACAACACCAAACTTAAATTGTTGCTTGTCCCCAAGCAACTGAAAATCAAATAGGATAAAAAGAAGAGAATATACTATAAATTCCAAATCATCAATGAAACATAGCTTCAATCATATGAGCGGGACTTATAGCTTTTTGCCTCTTGAATAGTTTTGGCATCTCACTTTATCCCTTGAGGTTCAGAATGATTGGCATCTATAGGAACTCAGAGTTCAGATAGTGTTATTGATTCTCCTAGTTCAGTATGATGATTCTTGAACACAACTATTTTATGAGTCTTGGCCGTGGCCCTAAGCACTTTGTTTTCCAGTATTACCACCGGATACATAAATGCTACAGACACATAATTGGGTGAACCTTTTCAGATTGTGACTCAGCTTTGCTAAAGTCCCCAACTAGAGGTGTCCAGGGTTCTTAAGCACACTCTTTTTTTGCTTTGGACCTTGACTTTAACCGCTCAGTCTCAAGTTTTCACTTGACACCTACACGCCACAAGCACATGGTTAGGGACAGCTTGGTTTAGCCGCTTAGACCGGAATTTTATTCCTTTAGGCCCTCCTATCCACTGATGCTCAAAGCCTTGGGATCCTTTTTATTTGCACTTGCCTTTTGGTTTTAAGGGTTATTGGCTTTTTGCTCTTGCCTCTTGGTTTTAAGAGCTTTTGGCTTTTTCTACTTGCTTTTTCTTTCTATATTTTTTTTTTCGCCTAATTTTTTTTTCTACAACCTTTGTTCTTTGCTGCTTTTTCTTGCTTCAAGAATCATTTTTATGATTTTTCAGATTATCAAATAACATGTCTCCTAGTCATCATTCTTTCAAGAGCCAACATATTTAACATTCTTAAACAACAACTTCAAAAGACATATGCACTGTTCAAGCATACATTCAGAAAACAAGAAGCATTGTCACCACATCAATATAATTAAACTAAGTTCAAGGATAAATTTGAAACTTATGTACTTCTTGTTCTTTTGAATTAAAACATTTTTCATTTAAGAGAGGTGATGGATTCATAGGACATTCATAACTTTAAGACATAGTTACTAACTACTAATGATCATGTAATGAAGACACAAACATAGATAAACACATAGCATAGACAACGAAAAACAGAAGAGATAAGAACAAGGAATGAATCCACCTTAGTGATGGTGGCGTTTCCTTCTTGAGGAACCAATGATGTCCTTGAGCTCTTCTATGTCTCTTCCTTGTCTTTGTTGCTCCTCCCTCATTGCTTTTGGATTTTCTCTTATTTCATGAAGCATGATGGAGTTCTCTTGATGTTCTACCCTTAGTTGTCCCATATTGGAACTCAATTCTCCTAGGGAGGTGTTGATTTGCTCCCAATAGTTTTGTGGAGGAAAGTGCATTTGAGGCATCTCCGGGATCTCATGGTGATGAGCTTCTTGTGCCTCTTGAGCTCCATAAATGGGCTCTCTTGCTTGCTCCATCTTCTTCTTAGTGATGGGCTTGTCCTCTTTAATGAGGAAATCTCCCTCTATGTCAATCCCAGCCGAATTGCATAGGTGGAAAATGAGGTGAGGAAAGGCTAACCTTGCCATAGTGGAGGACTTGTCAGCCACCTTGTAGAGTTCTTGAGGTATAATCTCATGAACTTCCACCTCTTCTCCAATCATGATGCTATGGATCATGATGGCCCGGTCTATAGTAACTTTAGACCGGTTGCTAGTGGGAATGATTAAGCATTGAATGAACTCCAACCATCCTCTAGCTATAGGCTTGAGGTCTAATCTTCTTAGTTGAACCGGCTTGCCTTTGGAGTCAATCTTCCATTGAGATCCTTCCACACATATGTCCATAAGGACTTGGTCCAACCTTTGATTAAAGTTGACCCTTCTAGTGTAGGGGCGTTCATCTCCTTGCATCATGGGCAAGTTAAACGCCAACCTCACATTCTCCGGACTAAAATCTAAGTATTTCCCCCGAACCATTGTAACATAGTTCTTTGGATCCGGGTTCTTACTTTGATAATGGTTCTTGGTGATCCATGCATTGGCATAGAACTCTTGAACCATTAGGATGCCGACTTGTTGGATGGGATTTGTTAGAACTTCCCAACCTCTTCTTTGAATTTCATGTCGGATCTCCGGATACTCATTTCTTTTGAGTTTGAAAGGGACCTCAGGGATCACTTTCTTCTTGGCCACAACATCATAGAAGTGGTCTTGATGGGCTTTGGAGATGAATCTTTCTATCTCCCATGACTCGGAGGTGGAAGCTTTTGTCTTCCCATTCCCCTTTCTAGAGGATTCTCCGGTCTTAGGTGCCATCAATGGTAATGGAAAAACAAAAATCTTATGCTTTTACCACACCAAACTTAGAATATTGCTCGCCCTCGAGCAATAAAAGAAAGAATAGAGGAAGAAGAAGAAGAAAATATGGAGAAGAGGGGTGAAGTGTGTTTTGGCCAAGTAGAAAGGAGAGGGTTGTGTTGTGTGAAAATGAGGAAGAATGGAGGGCTATATATAGGGGAGCGAGGGGGGTTAAGGTTCGGCCATTTAGGGTGGGTTTGGGTGGGAAATTGGTTTTGAATTTTAAAGGTAGGTGGAGTTTATGAGGTAGGTTTATGGGGAAGAGTGGATGGATGTGAGTGGTGAAGAGGTGATGGGGAAGAGTGTTTATGGGATTGTGTGAAAGAGAGGTGAGAAGAAGTGAGTGGAGGTAGGTGGGGATCCTGTGGGGTCCACAGATCCTGAGATGATCCTGTGGGGTCCACAGGTCCTGAGATGATCCTGTGGGGTCCACAGATCCTGAGGTGTCAAGGATTTACATCCCTGCACCCATTAGGCATGTAAAATGCCCTTGCACACAACTCTGGGCGTTCAGCGCCAGGTTGGTGCCCATTTTGGGCGTTCAACGCCCATTTGTTGCCATTTCTGGCGTTGAACCATGCTTGTTCTGGGCGTTCAGCGCCAGAATGCTGCCCATTTTGGGCGTTCAGCGCCAAAACCATGCTCTGTTCTGGCGTTGAACGCCAGGCAGATGCTTCCTCCAGGGTGTGATTTTTCTTCTGCTGTTTTTGATTCCGTTTTCAATTTTTATATTTATTTTGTGACTCCACATGATCATGAACCTAATAAAACATGAAAAACAAAAACAAAATTAGATAAATAAACATTGGGTTGCCTCCCAACAAGCGCTTCTTTAATGTCAATAGCTTGACAGTGGGCTCACATGGAGCCTCACAGATGTTCAGAGCATTGTTGAGACTCTCCAACACCAAACTTAGAGTTTGGATATGGGAGTTTAACACCAAACTTAGAGTTTGGTTGTGGCCTCCCAACACCAAACTTAGAGTTTGACTGTGGGGGCTTGGGTTGACTCTGCTTTGAGAGAAGCTTTTCATGCTTCCTTTCCATGGTTGCAGAGGGAGATCCTTGAGTCTTAAACACAAGGGAGTCCTCATTCCATTGAAGGACTAGTTCACCTCTGTCAACATCAATCACAGCTCTTGCTGTGGCTAGGAAAGGTCTTCCTAGGATGATGGATTCATCCTCTTCCTTTCCAGTATCCAGGACTATGAAATTAGCAGGGATGTAAAGGCCTTCAACCTTTACTAACACGTCCTCTACTTGTCCATAAGTCTGTTTTCTTGAATTGTCTGCCATCTCTAATGAGATTTTAGCAGCTTGCACCCCATAGATTCCCAGTTTCTCTATTACAGAGAGGGGCATGAAGTTTATCCCTGAACTAAGATCACACAGAGCCTTAAAGATCATGGTGCCTATGGTACAAGGTTTTATGAACTTTCCAGGATCCTGTCTCTTCTGAGGCAATGTCAGTTGATCCAGATCACTTAGTTCATTGGTGAACAAGGGAGGTTCATCTTCCCAAGTTTCAATACCAAATAATTTGGCATTCAGCTTCATGATTGCACCAAGAAACTTGGCAGTTTGCTCTTCAGTAACATCCTCATTCTCTTCAGAAGAGGAATACTCATCAAAGCTCATGAATGGCATAAGGAGGTTCAATGGAATCTCTATGGTTTCCAGATGAGCCTCAGAGTCCTTTGGTTCCTCAGAGGGAAGCTCCTTATTGACCACTGGACGTCCCAGGAAGTCTTCCTCCTTGGGATTCAGGTCCTCTCCTCTCCTCACAGGTTCGGCCATGATGCTTATGTCAATGGCCTTGCACTCTCCTTTTGGATTCTCTTCTGTATTGCTTGGGAGAGTACTAGGAGGGATTTCAGTGATCCTTTTACTCAGCTGGCCTACTTGTGCTTCCAGATTTCTAATGGAAGATCTTGTTTCATTCATGAAACTTACAGTGGCCTTAGATAGATCAGAGACTAAGTTTGCTAAATTAGAAGTATTTTATTCAGAGTTCTCTATCTGTTGCTGAGTGGATGATGGAAAAGGTTTATTATTGTTAAACCTGTTTCTTCTACCATTATTAAAGCCTTGTTGAGGCTTTTGATCCTTCCATGAGAAATTTGGATGATTTCTCCATGATGAGTTATAGGTGTTTCCATAAGGTTCACCTAAGTAATTCACCTCTGCTATTGCAGGGTTCTCAGGATCATAAGCTTCTTCTTCATAAGAAGCCTCTTGAGTACTGTTGGATGCAGCTTGCACTCCATTCAGACTCTGAGAAATCATATTGACTTGCTGAGTCAATATTTTGTTCTGAGCCAATATGGCATTCAGAGTATCAATCTCAAGAACTCCCTTCTTCATAGGCATCCCATTACTCACAGGATTCCTCTCAGAAGTGTACATGAACTGGTTATTAGCAACCATGTCAATGAGTTCTTGAGCTTCTGCAGGCGTTTTCTTTAGGTGAATGGATCCACCTGCAGAAGTATCCAATGACATCTTTGATAGCTCAGATAAACCATCATAGAATATATCCAAGATGGTCCATTCTGAAAGCATGTCAGTAGGACACTTTTTGGTCAGTCCTTTGTATCTCTCCCAAGCTTCATAGAGGGATTCACCATCTTTTTGTTTGAAGGTTTGAACATCCACTCTAAGCTTGCTCAGCTTTTGAGGAGGAAATAACTTGGCTAAGAAAGCCGTGAACAGCTTATCCCAAGAGTTCAGGCTGTCTTTGGGTTGAGAGTCCAACCATATTCTAGCTCTGTCTCTTACAGCAAAAGGGAAAAGCATGAGCCTGTAGACTTCAGGATCTACTCCATTAGTCTTAACAGTATCACATATCTGCAAGAATTCAGTTAAGAACTGAAAATGATCTTCAGATGGAAGTCCATGAAACTTGCAGTTCTGCTGCATCAGAGAAACTAATTGAGGTTTCAGCTCAAAGTTGTTTGCTCCAATGGCAGGAATGGAGATGCTTCTTCCATGTAAATTGGAATTAGGTGCAGTAAAGTCACCAAGCATCCTCCTTGCATTATTATTATTTTCGGCTGCCATCTCCTCTTCCTGTTCGAAAATTTCTGAAAGGTTATCTCTGGATTGTTGTAATTTAGCTTCTCTTAATTTTCTCTTCAGAGTCCTTTCAGGTTCTGGATCTGCTTCAACAAGAATGTTCTTGTCCTTGCTCCTGCTCATATGACAAAGAAGAAAGCACAGAAAAAATAAGGAGATGAGGGTTAGTAGAAGAAAAGAAGAAGAAAATCTGAACTCAGAGAGAGAGAGGGTTCGGATTTTTGGTGATGTGAGGAAGAGATGTTAGTAGATGAATAAATAAATAGAAGGAGATGAGGGAGAAGGATTTTCGAAAATAATTTTTGAAAAAGAGTTAGTGATTTTCGAAAAGTTTTTTTTTTTTTTTGAAAAATGTTAGTAATTTTTGAAAATAAAAATCAAAAATTAAAATAATTAGTTAATTAAAAAGAATTTTTGAAAAAGAGGGAAGATATTTTCGAAAATTAGAGAGAGAGAGAGAGAGTTAGTTAGGTAGTTTTGAAAAAGGTAAGAAACAAACAAAAAGTTAGTTAGTTAGTTGAAACAAATTTTGAAAATCAATTTTGAAAAGATAAGAAGATAGGAAGTTAGAAAAGATATTTTTGAAATCATATTTTGAAAAAGATAAGATAAGAAGATATTTTTGAAAAGATATGATTGAAATTAGTTTTTGAAAAAGATTTGAATTTTTTAAAATCACAATTAATGACTTGATTCACAAGAAATCATAAGATATGATTCTAGAACTTAAAGTTTGAATCTTTCTTAACAAGCAAGTAACAAACTTGAAATTTTTGAATCAAAACATTAATTGTTATTGCTATTTTCGAAAATTTGATATAAAAATAAGAAAAGATTTTTTGAAAATTATTTTTGGAATTTTCAAAAATAACTAAGAATTTTGAAAAAGATTTGATTTTTGAAAAAGATTTTGAAAAAGATAAGATTTTCAAATTGAAAAATTTGATTTGACTCATAAGAAACAACTTGATTTTAAAAATTTTTGAAAAAGTCAATCCAAAATTTCGAATTTGATGAGAGAAAAAGGGAAAGATATTTTTTTGATTTTTGAATTTTTATGATGAGAGAGAAAAACAAGAAAAATGATGCAATGCATGAAAGTTATGGATCAAAACAATGAATGCATGCAAGAATGCTATGAATGTCAAGATGAACACCAAGAACACTTTGAATGTCAAGATGAACACCAAGAACATATTTTTGAAAAATATTTTAATGCAAAGAAAACATGCAAGACACCAAACTTAGAATTCTTTAATGCTTAGACACTAAGAATCCAAGAATGCATATGAAAAACAACTAAAGATGCAAAACAAGAAAACATCAAGATCAAACAAGAAGACTTACCAAGAACAACTTGAAGATCATGAAGAACACTATGAATGCATGAATTTTCGAAAAATGCAAGATGCATATGCAATTGACACCAAACTTATGATATGACTCAAGACTCAAACAAGAAACACAAAAATATTTTTGATTTTTTTTTTATTTTCTAATTTTTTATGGATTTTTTATCGAAAATTATATGAAAAAAAATAAGGATTCCAAAATTTTTAACATGAATTCCAGGAATCTTGTATTCTCAGTCTAAAGCTTCAGTCCAGGAATTAGACATGGCTCACTAGCCAGCCAAGCTTTCAATGAAAGCTCTGGTCCAAAACACTAGACATGGCCAATGGCCAGCCAAGCTTCAGCATGTAAATCAGGAACAGCAGCAGGTGGATTAGCAACAACTAGCTTGCTCTTGATAACAAATTGCAAGCCTCAGTCCAAATGAATTTAGACATGGCTTTACAGCCAGCCAGGCTTCACATGCCTCATAAAACACTAGAATTCATTCTTTAAAAATTTTGAATAAATATTTTTTTTTTGAAAACATTTTTATTTTTTTCGAAAACAGATGAGAAATTTTTGAAATATTTTTGAAAAATTTTTGAAAAGAAAACGAAAAGAAAGTTACCTAATCTGAGCAACAAGATGAACCGTCAGTTGTCCAAACTCGAACTATCCCCGGCAACGGCGCCAAAAACTTGGTGCGCATAAATTGTGATTACACTTTAATTATGTAAAATTCATCGCTCTTTCTTTCCCTGGTAATGGCACCAAAAACATGATGCCAATACCATGGTTCACAACTTCGCACAACTAACCAGCAAGTGCACTGGGTCGTCCAAGTAATACCTTACGTGAGTAAGGGTCGAATCCCACGGAGATTGTTGGTATGAAGCAAGCTATGGTCACCTTGTAAATCTCAGTCAGGCAGATATAAATTGATAATGGTGTTTTCGAATAATAATTAAATAAACATAGAATAAAGGATAGAAATACTTATGTAAATCATTGGTGAGAATTTCAGATAAGTGAATAGAGATGCTTTCGTTCCTCTGAACCTCTTCTTTCCTACTATCTTCATCCAATCAGTCTTACTCCTTTCCATGGCTGGCTTTATGTGATACATCACCATTGTCAATGGCTACTTTCGGTCTTCTCTCGGGAAAATGATCCAAATGCCCTGTCACGGCACGGCTAATCGTCTGGAGGCATCACCCTTGTCAATGGCTTCATCTTATCCTCTCAGTGAAAATGGTCAACGCACCCTGTCACGGCACGGCTATTCATCTGTCGGTTCTCGATCATGCTGGAATAGGATTTACTATCCTTTTGCGTCTGTCACTACGCCCAGCAATCGCGAGTTTGGAGCTCGTCACAGTCATTCAATCATTGAATCCTACTCGGAATACCACAGACAAGGTTTAGACCTTCTGGATTCTCTTGAATGCCGCCATCATTCTAGCTTACACCACGAAGATTCCAATTAAGAGATCTAAGAGATACTCATTCAATCGAAGGTAGAACGGAAGTGGTTGTCAGGCACGCGTTCATAGGGAATGATGATGATTGTCACGTTCATCACATTCAGGTTGAAGAGCGAATGAATATCTTAGAAGCGAAATAAGATGAATTGAATAGAAAACAGTAGTACTTTGCATTAATCTTTGAGGAACAGCAGAGCTCCACACCTTAATCTATGGAGTGCAGAAACTCTACCGTTGAAAATACATAAGTGAATGGTCCAGGCATGGCCGAATGGCCAGCCCTTCTGATCTAAGAACCAGGCGTCCAAAGATGATCAAAAGATCCCTAATACAGTAGTAAAAGGTCCTATTTATAATAAACTAGCTACTAGGGTTTACAGAAGTAAGTAATTGATGCATAAATCCACTTCCGGGGCCCACTTGGTGTGTGCTTGGGCTGAGCTTGAGTGTTGCACGTCTAGAGGTCCTCCTTGGAGTTGAACGCCAGCTTTTGTGCCAGTTTGGGCGTTCAACTCTGGTTTTGGCTCCTTTTCTGGCGCTGGACGCCAGAATTGGGTAGAGAGCTGGCATTGAACGCCAGTTTGCGTCGTATATGCTTGGCCAAATATGGACTATTATATATTGCTGGAAAGCCCTGGATGTCTACTTTCCAACGCAATTGGAAGTGCGCCATTTCGAGTTTTGTAGCTCCAGAAAATCCACTTTGAGTGCAGGGAGGTCAGAATCCAACAGCATCAGCAGTCCTTTTTCAACCTCTGAATCTGATTTCTGCTCAAGTCCCTCAATTTCAGCCAGAAAATACCTGAAATCACAGAAAAACACACCAACTCATAGTAAAGTCCAGAAATGTGAATTTAACATAAAAACTAATGAAAACATCCCTAAAAGTAACTAGATCCTACTAAAAACATACTAAAAACAATGCCAAAAAGCGTATAAATTATCCGCTCATCAGTACGCACAATTGTAATCTCACTTCTTTTTCACAACTTCACACAACTAACCAGCAAGTGCACTAGGTCGTCCAAGTAATACCTTACGTGAGTAAGGGTCGATCCCACGCAGATTGTCGGCTTGAAGCAAGCTATGGTCATCCTTGTAAATCTCAGTCAGGCAGATTCAAATGGTTATGAGGTTTTGATAATTAAAATATAAATAAAATATAAAATAGGATAGAAATACTTATATAATTCTTTGGTGGGAATTTCAGATACGTGTTTGGAGATGGTTTGTTGCTTCTGAACTTCTTCTTTCCTACTTCCTTCTTCCAACCATGCGTTACCTCCTTCCATGGCAAGCTGTATGATCCTCTCAGATGAAAAAATCCATCTGGGCTGTCACCGCAGGGCTAATCATCTGTCGGTTCCCGCTAGCGTCGGAATAAGACCATTGTCTTTTTGCACACTGTCACTTGTGCCCCACATTCGCAGGTTTGAAGCTCGTCACAGTCATCCCTTCCCAGATCCTACTCGGAATACCACAGACAAGGTTTAGACTTTCCGGATCCCAGGAATGCTGCCTTTATTCTAGCCTATACCACGAAGGTTCTAATCTTAGATTAGAAACCCAAGAGAATATACTCCAGCTGTCGTCCAATGACTACGTTGAACATCATGTAGATCGCTTTGTGGTTGTCAGGCACACGATCTTGGCTAAGCGAGTAACGAAGATTGGGTGATTGTCACCGGTCACCCCTTCATTCTAACTTAACTGAATTAAGTACGAGAGGTTATCTTGAAGAAGAAGTAGGCGTGAATTGAATAGAAAACAGTAGTAATTGCATTAATTCATGAAGAACAGCAGAGCTCCACACCTTAATCTATGGGGTGTAGAAACTCCACCGTAGAAAATACATAAGTGAAAGGTCTAGGCATGGCCGTGAGGCCAGCCTCCATACCAAAGGTCTAAGGACTAAATATTCCAAAGATAAAAAAGACATAAAATAAATCTCTAAAAGTAGTTTTTATACTAAACTAGTAGCCTAGGGTTACAGAAAATGAGTAACTAAGTGCAGGTAGTGCAGAAATCCACTTCCAAGGCCCACTTGGTGTCTGCTTGGGCTGAGCATTGAAGCGTTTTTGTGCTTAGGCTGTTCCTGGAGTTAAACGCCATCTTTGGTGCCAGTTTGGGCGTTTAACTCCAATTATGGTGCCAGTTTGGGCGTTTTACGCCAGAATTTTTAGGCTGACTTTGAACGCTAGTTTGGGCCATCAAATCTCGGGCAAAGTATGGACTATTATATATTTTTGGAAAGCCTAAGATGTCTACGTTCCAACGCAATTAAGAGAGCGCCAATTGAGCGTCTGTAGCTCCAGAAAATCCACTTCGAGTGAAGGAGGGTCAGAATCCAACAGCATCTGATGAGTATTTTGGTGGAAAAATGAATTTCTCCCAAAACACACAGATCTAACCGGCAAGTGCACCGGGTCGCATCAAGTAATAATAACTCACGGGAGTGAGGTCGATCCCACAGGGATTGATGGGTCAAGCAATTTTAGTGGGTGATTAGTTTAGTCAAGCTGACATTTAGTGAATTGTGTGAAATTGTAGCCAACAGAAAGTAAATGACAATGAATTTAAAGTTGCAGAATATAAATTGGCAAGTAACTTAAAGAGCAAGAAATGTAAATTGCAAGAATCTTAAATGACAAGAAATATAAATTGCATTAAATGTAAAGGGAATTGGGAATTGGATTTGTAGAAATTAAACAAGAAAAAGTTAAATTGCAACAAGCAGAGAAGTAAAAGATGGATTTGATTGATTCGGAACCAAAACAGAAATGTAAATAAACATGAAAAGCAATAAACAGAGAATGTAAAATTGGAATTAAGATCTCAGGACCCAAGAGACTAGATAACCAAGTCTAGTTTAGTGGTTGATTTAGTCAAGCGAATCAAGATTTGGTTGATTGATTGGTGATTTGCAGAATTTAAATTGCAAGGAAAGTAAAGGGAACGGGTGATTGGCATGAAATTAAAGAGAACAAGAATTAAATTGCTGAATCTTAAAGTACAAGAAACATAAATTGCAGAAACTTAGATTGCAAGAAATGTAAATTGCAGAATCTTAAAGTGCAAGAAATGTAAATGGCTTGAAATGTAAAGGGGGTTGGGGATTGGATTTGCAGAATTTAAACAAAGAAAAGTAAATTGCATCAAGCAGAGAAGTAGAAGAGTGTTTGGGTTGAATCGGATCTGAAGCAAAACAAGTAAATGAACATGAAAAGCAAAAACAGAATGTAAATTGGAATTTCAGATCTCAGGGGTCCAGAGACTAGAAAACCAGGTCTAGATCTCACTACCTTCCTTAATCCAACAAGAACAATTGCAAGGGAAAAGTAAATTTCAAGGAAAATAGATGAAGAACAATTAACAGAAATTAAATTCAATTAAGCAGTGAATAAAGCAAAGAGAATCAAGGATGAGATTGAAACAGAATTTCTTCAATTCTCCAACCCAAGATCCAAGACAATTGTAAATGAAATTGAAAGCAATAAAACTAAGAGGAAGAGAAGTGAATTCTCCTTCCCCAAGACTAAGAAATTAAAGATCACTCAATATTCAAAGCTCTCCGAAAACTATTATGAAAATTCAAAGGGAAAGCTCCCCGAAGAACTTGAATTCTATCCTATTTATACACTTTCTTCAAATGATCTTCAAGCCTTGAGTTGGGCCTTTTCTCTTGGTGGAATTGGGTTGAAAGAGGCCTTGGTTGATTGCTCTTGAAGTTTGGAGAAGAACCAAAGTGAACCAATTGAACCGGGTTGGAGTTTTGCAAAAGTTGGACCAAAAGTTGGAGCAAAAGTTAGGGTCTAACTTTTGGTCCAACTTTTCATATCAGCCAACATAACTTGCTGATACTCACGTTGGTGCAAAAGTTAGGGGTCTAACTTTTGCACCAACGTTGGCCTTCCTTGGTGCACTTGTGGCGCCAACGTTAGCCCAAAAGTTAGGGGCTAACGTTGGCGCAAACTTTTGCTCCTCCCCTTGTAGTTTTCATGTGCCAACGTTAGCCTCAAAGTTAGGGGCTAACGTTGGCGCAAACTTTTGGTGCCCAGGGAGTGTTTTTCTCATGCCAACGTTAGCCTCAAAGTTAGGGGCTAACGTTGGCGCAAACTTTTGGTGCCCAGGGGTGATTTTCATGTGCCAACGTTAGCCTCAAAGTTAGGGGCTAACATTGGCGCAAACTTTTGGTACCCAGGGAGTGATTTTCAAGTTCCAATGTTAGCCCAAAAGTTAGGGGCTAACGTTGGGGCTAACTTTTCACCCAAAAGTTTGTGCAAAAGTTTGAGGCTAACTTTAGGTCCAGCTTTTTGCTTCCTGGTTCAATTTCACTTATTCCATTGTCTTCTCTTTACTCCTAGCTATTCCTTTTTGCTTCAACCTTTCTCCAAGCTTTCTTCACCTATCATTAATCAACCAAACACATCAAAGCTATGCTTAAAATCATAAGATATTCATTCTTTCATAATATGTGACAATTATAGTATAAAACCTCATGAAATAGCATGAATTCATACATGGTTGATTAAATCAAAGGAAACATGAAAATCTACCTAATTGGCTTGCTTGTAGCTCATGAAAGTGCATAATTCTAATGAAAACAAAAGAAAAAGACTAGTTAAAATAGGCTAAGATGACTTGTCATCAGCATCTGCAGTCCCTTTTCAGCCTCTGAATCAGATTTTTGCTCAGGTCCCTCAATTTCAGCCAGAAAATACTTGAAATCACAGAAAAACACACAAACTCATAGTAAAGTCCAGAAATTTAATTTTTGAATAAAAACTAATAAAAATATAATAAAAAATAACTAAAACATACTAAAAACTATGTAAAAACAATGCCAAAAAGGGTATAACTTATCCGCTCATCAGGCTTCTATTGTTGCCCCCTGGTTTGGTGCTGGCTAGTTTTAAGAGTGCATCAGCTCGAGCATTCTGTTCTCGAGGTATGTGGTGGACCTCATATTCCCTGAGTTGTCCGAGTTGTTCCCTGGTTTTGTCCAAGTACTTTTTCATGGTGGGATCCTTAGCTTGGTAGCTTCCTGCTATTTGTGAGGTGACTACTTGTGAGTCGTTGTAGCTGATAAGTTTTTGAACTCTAACCTCCCTAGCCAGCTTCAAACCAGCTAGTAATGCTTCATATTCGGATTGGTTGTTTGAAGCAGGGAACCCGAATTTGAGGAAAAGTTCGATTTGGGTTCCCTGGTCACTTTCTATTATTACGCCTGCGCCACTTCCGGTTTTGTTCGAAGAGCCGTCTACGTAGAGATTCCATTCTGTGGGGATTTTGGGGGTGTCAGGTAACTCTGCAATGAAGTCGGCCAGATACTGTGATTTGATAGCTGTCCCAACTTCATATTGAAGGTCGAATTCAGATAACTTGATTGCCCATTGTAAGATTCTTCCTGCTAAGTCTGTTTTCTGCAGAATACCTTTTGTGGGCTGGTTGGTCCGAACCCTGATGATGTGGGCTTGGAAATATGGGCGAAGTAGTCGAGATGTTAGTTTGAGAGCATAGGCGAATTTTTCTATTTTTTGGTAGTTTAGTTTGGACCCTTGTAGTGCTTTGCTGATGAAATATATAGGTTGTTGCCCACCGTCGTCTTCTCGGACCAGTGCTGAGGCTACTGCCCGATTTTCTACTGCGAGGTACAATACAAGTGGTTCTCCTTCCCGTGGCAGAGTTAGAATGGTTGGTTGTCCCAGGAACCTTTTGAAATCCTGGAAGGCCTGTTCACACTCCATTGTCCATTCAAACCTCTTTCCCTTCCTTAGAGTGGCGTAGAAAGGGAGAGATCTTATTGCCGATCCAGCTAGAATTCTGGACAAGGCTGCTAATCTTTCGTTGAGTTGTTGTACCTCTTTGACACAGGTCGGACTCTTCATGTCGAGTATAGCCCGGCATTTATCCGGATTTGCCTTGATTCCTCTTTGTGTGAGCATAAAACCCAAGAATTTGCCAGCTTCTACTGCAAAGGTGCATTTTGCAGGGTTAAGTCGCATGCCATGCCTTCTTATAGTGTCAAATACTTGGATGAGGTCGGACAGTAATGAATCTTCACTTTGTGTCTTTATTAACATGTCGTCCAGGTAGACTTCCATGACTTTCCCGATGTGGTCTGAGAAGACCTTATTCATTAATCTTTGATAAGTAGCTCCCGCATTTTTGAGTCCGAATGGCATGACGATGTAGCAGTAGTTTGCCATTGGGGTTAAGAATGAGGTTTTTTCCTGATCCGGTGGGTACATCGGGATTTGATTGTATCCTGAATAGGCGTCCATAAACGAGAGGTATTTGTATTCGAAGGAGGCATCCACCAGCGCGTCGATACTTGGGAGTAGATAAGGATCTTTTGGGCAAGCTTTGTTGAGATCGGTGTAATCAGTGCACATCCATCACTTCCCATTTGATTTTTTCACCAAGACGACGTTTTCTAGCCATAGTGGGTACTTGACTTCTCTTATGAATCCTGCCTCGAGTAGAGCTTGTACCTGTTCTTCCATAGCTTGGGATCGTTCTGGTCTGAGCTTTCTACATCTCTGCTGTACTGGCCGAGATCCTGGGTAAACTGCCAACTTGTGGCACATTAACTTGGGGTCTATGCCCGGCATGTCTGCAGCCTTCCATGCAAAGAGGTTAACATTGTCTCTTAAGAACTGTATGAGGGACTCCTTTACGTCTCTTTTTAGGATTGTGCCAATACTGGTTGTTTTAACTGGAGTATCTCTAATTTGGACTTTTTCGGTCTCGCCTTCAGGTTGTGGGCGAAGTTCTTCGCAACCTCGAACTCTCCCGAGTTCAATGGTGTGGATATCTTCTCCTTTGCCTCTGAGGTTCAGACTTTTGTTGTAATAGCGGCGTCCTGTCTTCTGGTCTGCTCTTACTGTAGCGATCCCTTCTGTGGTTGGAAACTTCATGCACAGATGTGGAGTCGAGACTACTGCTCCGAGCTGATTTAGCATTGTCCGACCTATCAGGGCATTGTAGGCTGTACTCATATCGACCACGATGTAGTCTATATTGAGTGTCCTTGACCGGTTTCCTTTTCCAAAGGTTGTGTGAAGTGAGATGTATCCAAGTGGTTGGATTGGAGTGTCTCCTAGCCCAAATTGGCTGTTTGGATATGCTCTGCAGCTCTGAGTTCTTTTTTCTCTAGGCCGAGTTTGTCGAAGGAGGTTTGAATAGTATGTCAGCCGAGCTTCCCTAGTCTACCAGTGTGCGATGGAGATTAGCGTTGGCCAATATGATAGTGATGACCATGGGATCGTCATGTCCCGAGATGATGCCGGCTGCGTCCTCTTTGGTGAAGGTGATAGTGGGGAGGTCGGGTGCTCCTTCTCCTTCCTCGACATAATATACTTAGGTGTCTTTTGCGAGATGATCTGGAGATTCCTCCTCCCGTAAATCCTCTGTGTATCATGTGGACATGTCTCTCCGGGGTACGAGGTGGTCGTTCAGGTCGTCCAACTTCTTCGTCCCTTCTTCTTTTTCTTGGCTCATCTGATTTGTTGGCTAAGTACCGATCTAGTCTCCCCTCTCATACCAATTTTTCTATGACATTCTTTAAATTGAAGCACTCGTTGGTGGGATGTCCATAGATTCGATGGTATTCACAGTATTCTGTCAGGTTTCCTCCTCCATTCTTGCTTTTGAGTGGACGAGGTGGAGATATTTTTTCAGTATGGCATACTTCTCGATAGACATCTACAAGAGACACACGGAGAGGGGTGTAATTGTGGTATTTCTTGATCTTTTCTCCATGCTGATCTTCTTTTTTCTTGAACTATTTATCCTTATCTCGGGAGGAGTAGGAGAATCCGGATTTTGAGGCCTCTCCTAGTCGAGAGTTTTCCTCCATGTTGATGTATTTCTCTGCTCGTTCTTGTACTTCATTCAGAGATGTGGGATGTTTTTTCGATATGGAGTGACTAAAAGGTCCCTCTCGTAAGCCATTGATGAGACCCATAATGGCTGCTTCTGTTGGCAGACTTTGTATGTCCAGACATGCTTTGTTGCATCTTTCCATGTAGTTGCAAAGACTTTCCCGATCTCCTTGCTTGATTCCTAATAGGCTTGGGGCATGTTTAGTTTTGTCTTTCTGGATGGAGAATATGGCTAGAAACTTTTTGGCTAAGTCATCAAAGCTTGAGATGGACCTAGGGGGCAGATTGTCGAACCATTTAATTGCTGTCTTTGTCAAGGTAGTCGGGAAGGCTTTTGCAGCGGACTGCATCTGAGGCGTTGGTGAGATACATTCTACTTCTGAAATTACTGAGATGATGGCCGGGATCTAATGTGCCATCGTACAGAGTCATGTCGGGGGGTTTGAAGTCTTTTAGGATTTTGGCCTTCATAATCTCTTTGGTGAATGGATCTTGGTCCTTGTGGGAGCTATCTTTGTGGCTGGATCGAGTAGTTTTCGGTTTAAGATCGCCTAGCTTCCCTCCATAGGTCTCTCTCGGCTTCCCGTTGATACTCTACCTCTTTTTCGATTTGTTTTAGGCGATCCTGAAGTGCCTCCATCGCTCCCGTGTTTGGTGGATTCTTGTCTTTGTTAGGTTGAAAAGTATCGTCTAGTGTGACCTCCGTGTTCTTATGTGGTGTTCTGTTCTCCAAATCAGAGTTGTGGTCGTTGTCAAGGTTGTCCGCCATGATGATGGGATGACTTTCAGGTTCCCCGGCAACGGCGCCAATGTTCCGAGGGTTACATGAAACTGTAATTCGATCTCGGACGAGATCTTCTGTGATGGTCGGAGATGACATGTCCGGCTTGTGGGTGGTGGCCGAAGCGGTTGCGTCCGACTTGTTGAATTGGCGATGCTACTGATCCTTTGTCACCGGAGGGTGGTGGTACCTGCAAGGGACTCCGATGCTTAAGTTAGCAATGGTATAAGGGAGGTGGTGGTGGAAGATAGGATTCAGCGTTTGAGGGAAGATTATTGATATTGGAAGGTGGTTCATATTGGTGGAATTCGTGAGGTGGTGTATGTGGAATTTGTGGTTCTTGGAAGTATTGGTATTGGGATGGTGGTGGTTGTTCTAGATGTGGTTCATATGGTGGTTGATATGGTGTGTATGAGTTATGGTCAAATGGAGTTGAATGGTAGTGTGAGGCTTGTGAGTATGGTGTATGGCTATATTGAGGAATGGGATCATATGCATATGACGATTGTGGTTGACAACCACAATGAGGATCATCACACACATTGGATTGATACACATTAGGATCAGGATTATACCTATAAGAGTCCAGAGGAGGTTGTTGCCAAGAAGGTTGTTCATAAGCTTGGGGTTCCTCCCATCCTTGATTTCCAAATCCTTGATGTATATCCTCATTGGAGCTTTCATTTCCTACAACATAGTTTGAACTACACTCATAGCTAAAAGGATGAGAATTCATAGTGAAAGAGAAAATAAAAACAAAGATTAATAAGAAACAAAGAAAATAAAATCCTAAACTAGCCAAAACTAGCAAACAACCCAAAATTCAAGCTATTCACAATATATACAATAGCCAATAACCTAGCACCATTGTGTCCCCGGCAACAGCGCCATTAATTTGGTAAAGAGAAAAATCGTTTTCGGTCTAGATTTTCTTTCTAAAGAAAGGGATTACTTCGTTGCAAGCATAGCTCCAAACCAACAAACAACTCTCCCATCAAATTAAAATATTGGTTTTGTCACAAGTACAAACCCCAAATGAAAATTTACTGAAGTATTTTGACTCCGGGTCGTCTCCCTAGGAAACAATGGAATGCTGATAAACCATTATTTTATGGTTTATATTGTGATTAATTGTGTGGTTTTATCAATTCTTTACCCACTTATTCATATGATAAGCATGTATTTACAATTCCTTCCCAAAATCACTCCATGGTTGAAAACTTGCTTCCCAGAGACTATTAATTATGTATTTTAATTCTTTTTTATTCCATTCGATGCCGTGATTTGTGTGTTAAGTGTTTCAGGCTTCATAGGGCATGAATGGCTTGGAAATTGGAGAGGAGACTTGCAAAAATGGAAGGAACACAAGAAACTAAGGAGATCACCAGCGAGCAATGACGCGAGCGCATGGCCCACGCGAACGTGAGAAGTGAAGAATTCACAACGACGCAGACGCGTGCCTGACGCAAACGCATGGATTGGAGTCTGCACGAGCGATGTGAACGCGTGAACCACGCGATCGCGTGACAAGGAAAATCGCTGACTGATGCGAACGCGTGGACGACGCGTACGCGTGACCTGCGCGATCTGTAAAATAACAGAATACGCTGGGGGCGATTTCGGGCCGCTTTTTGACCCAGTTTTCAGCCCAGAAACACAGACTAAACCTAGGAAACATGCAGAGACTCAACAGGCATCCACAGACATTGAGATTCATCACATTAGGATTACACTTAGTTTTAGATCTGAAATTTTGAGAGTTGCATTACATTGATAGTTTATGCTTTTGCTTGGATTTTTGGATGCTGAAAGTCATTACCTCCGTTGAAGACATTATTTTAGTTTGTTTCCTTATTCCCTTATTTTTAATTAGTTACTCATTGACTCTATTCAATTAAGTATGTTACATTTTGAATTTATTAATATATAGAGTTATTTTTATTTTAATTAATTTTAATCCTCTATTTTATTTTAATTAATTATGTCTTTTCATATTTTTATGATTATTAATTTTATGTCAATGGAGTAGAATTTCTACTTGACATGGGAATTGATTAAGAGGTGATACTTGAGTTGGAATACTCAAGTGCTTGGTTAAACTGGACGTTATTAGCTAACTTCATACTTACTAACACTAGACCTCCCTAAGGGAGAGGACTAGGACCTGAGGGTAAGAGTTAGTTCAATCACTATACCTTTCCTTATTTTGTAAGGGAAAACCGAGTGAGAACAACAACCTTTTTACACCACACTTGAGAAGATCCCAACAAGGATAGAAGTTCCACTTAGTTATTCCCCCAGTCAAGGCCTTTTATTCAGAGTATCAATAATTAATCTTAGTTTATTTTTTATTGCCTTAATTCACAATTATTTTAATTGCTCATTATCAAACTCAACTTTCTGGGAATTTTCTAATTAATAAATTAGCACTCTTTCCTGCAACTCGTTGGGAGACGACCTGGGACTCATAATCCCAGTATTTTATTTCTAAACTTTGTGACAACCCTTTTTAAATTGGTGAGGCAGATCTTAGCTGGTTAAGAGCTATACGTGCAACGCTGTCTCTTAATTGAAATCTCTAAATTGGTTAACTTCTGCCACACATCAATTTTTGGAGCTGTTGCCGGGGAGTTGCAATAGTGTGCTAAATTATTAATTAGTGTATATATTTTATTTTTATTTCCATATTTTATTTTTATTTCTGTTACCATGAGTTACATGTCTTTCTCATTGAATGTCGCGTTCATTGCCTGATCCGAGATTAGTCCCATATGATCCTCAAATTGAAAGAACTCTTTCACATATTAGACGAACTCGACGTCGGTTAGCCTCCCGAGGGTGGTAAAGTTGTTATTATCAACTCACCAGTCTCATCTGAGGGTGAATCTGAACCGCCATCTGAGAGCGAGACAAGCTTATTTACTACTGATCTAGTTGATTTACGTGCAGGAAACATGGCAGCACCTAGGAGGATTACTCTCCAGGAGGCAGGAGCCCCAGATTTTACACTGCAGCCGTATCAAGTGCATCACCCAACTGCAGCTGTAGATTTTGAACTAAAATCCGCACTGATCAACTTGATGCCCAAGTTTCATGGCTTACCTACTCAAGAGCCTATCAAGCACCTTAGGGATTTCCAGATAGCCTGTTCTACTGTTAGGCGTTATGGTGCAGATGAAACTTCTATTCTGTTAACCGCTTTACTATTTTCTCTTGAGGAAAAAGCGAGGGAGTGGTACTACTCCCAACCTGAAGCAACTGTTACCAACTGGGATACACTCAGAAGAAAATTTTTGGAAAAATACTTCCCAGCTGAAGTCATAGATAGACTGAGAAAAGAGATCTCCTGCATTATTCAAGGTGAATCAGAGACTCTCTTTGAATATTGGGAGCGCTTCAACAATCTTCTGGACGCATGTCCCCATCACATGATTCGTAAACTAGTATTGATTAGCTACTTCACCCAAGGCATGAACCCCCAGGATAAAACTACACTGGAAGGTGCCAGTAATAGTTCTCTGAAAAAGTACAAAACCACAGATGAAGCATGGTAACTGATCAGCGACTTAGCTGAGTCCACTAGGAATCATAGACAGAGGTTCAACCCCAAAGCTGTTGCAGAGATTTCCACTAGCAAATAGACTACTGCTCTCACCCAAAGTATATCTGAAATGACCAACCTACTGAAGCAGATGCAGTTGAATCAACAACAAGCGCAACAAGCTCAGCCTTCACCACAACAAAGCCAACAGTTATTTCCACAAAGAGTATGCAGAATCAGTGCTGATTATAGTCATTATACTGATGAATGCCCACAGCTCCAGGAAGACAACACTGTGGCAGCCACTCACAACTTCTATGACCGCCCGAATCAAGGATACAATCAATAAGGTGGCAACTACAACCAAGGTGGCAACAATAACCATGGATGGCAAGACAACTCCAACCAAGGCTGGACAGATAATTCTAACCATGGCTGGAGGGATAACTTTAACAGAGGAGGCAGAGACAATAATGGAAACCAGAGGTGGAATAATAATAACAACAACAGACAGCAGAATCAAAACCAACCTTACAGAGCACCTCACCTAAGACATTCACAAGGACCCCAGCAAACCCAACAACAAGTTTCTCAGACTACTTATTCTAGTTCCTCATCAAATAACAAGATGCTCCGTTCTCTTGCACAAGGACAACAAGACATGCATGCTCAGCTGAACTCTAGTCTGAATGGCTTAACCGCCACTCTACAAGCTCTCGTCTCCCGGATGGATTCCTCACTCAATTCCACACATCAACCTTCAAGCTCTAATGGAATTCCTTCTCAACCACTGCCTAATCCCAAGGGTGGCATCAATGCCATCACTCTAAGGTCCAGAACCACACTGCAGGAGAGGAACCATGAGAAGCCAAACCCACCAGAAAATGCGCCAACAGAGGATGTGGTGGAAGTGGAAGAAGCTGAAGAAGAAGAGGAAGTACAAGACATAGTTGAAGAAGAAGAAACTCAACCACAGAATGAAGCACCAAGGGATGCTGAAGCTACAAATCGCGCCCCTCCTATTCCATTTCCACAACTTGCAAGGAAGCCCAGAAAACAGATGGAACTTGACCCCAAAATGGTAGAAATATTCAAAAAGGTCGAGGTAATTGTTCCCCTTTTTGATGTTATTCAACAGGTACCTAAATACGCAAAGTTTCTAAAAGATTTGTGCATACATAAAGATAAAATTAATGAATTAGAAACTATTCAAACTAGATATTACTTTTAAATATTACTTTAACAGATAAAATATTTGTGCATACATAAAGATTTGTGCATACGCAAAGTTTCTAAAAGTTTCTAAATATTACTTTTACTTTTGAAGTTGGAAGAAAGGGTAGTCGTAGATCAGAGGCATGATGGTAGGCGTAATCCAGTAGTCAGCGAACTCGCATTCAAACTAGATATTTGAAAATCTCGGGATTGCTTCAATGGCAGAAGCCAAAAGAGTGAATTCAACGATTGCTTTGTGACATGGTCAGCGGAATATTCCCTCTTAAAAATAGGGGAAGCTATCTATATAGGATTTCGTGAATAAAATCATGGAAGAAGAAAAAGACGACTTGCACGAACTTGTATGGATAGGATCTACTATCAGATGGAACCTGCCCATGTGGCATTCAAATCTTCTATTTGCTAAAAGCATTTCTTACTGAACTGGGTAAATAAATAACTTTATCCAAGCCCAGAGAGTACTTTCTCTTATGCGTTACACCTCCTATGAACGAACCTGAAAGGGCCACGTACAAAAGGGTTTTTACAAAGTTTCAGAGTTTTGCTTGCCATGTCAACTCATTCATACATGCGGTCGACCTATCATGTCTGAGGGTCAAATTCCAAGTCTAATTACCTTGGTTATCCGATTTCATGCTACCACTGAGCAGACTTTCCTATGAAGCTCGACCTAGCTTTACACGGTCCTATAAGACGCACGATGCTTAACACATGTAATTGGAGTATGTTTCGGGGCTTACAGAAACTCGTGCAAAGAAAGAAGATTTATAGGAGAGAAAAGGCGATCCCTTCTCAATACCTTACCGGGCCTTGAAGTGGAAGAGGATTCATGCCTCGAATGCGCTCTTTTCATAGTAGAAGATATCCACGCATAGAGACTAGGCTACACATGAAAAGGAAAGGGCTTACCACGAGAAAAGAGAAGCTACTCCAACTGAAAATGAATAGACTGGAACTGGATCGCTTGTTGTAGAAGGAATGTCACTGGCTAGAAAGGATAAGGAAGAAACCGCCATCGAATACCTATAACCACTCCGCTTTTAAGCCCTCTTTTTTCTGTGACAGGAACCGCATTCGATCGTATGGACGTCTGAACCCTACCTAACCTATCCCTTATAAATAGCAGCATTCCGTTGCAGAGTTTGCCGGGTGTGAAGAAAGACATTGAATCAAAAGCGGACATGCGGCTCACTGGCTAGATCGGACTGTCTGTACCTTTGCTAACTCTGTTGGAAGCTTGAAAGAGGGAATTCAAATCTATAGCTCCTGTAATCCCAGGAGCTAAGGTTTCACAAAGTGCCTTCACCCGCAGAAAAGAGGTTCTACTAAATTACATTAAGAATTCCCCATCTTGAGATGTCTAAGTAAATAGGCTTCCCTAAGCTAGAAGCAAGAATCATTCCATCAGAAAGAAGACCTTCTTATTCAAATCAAAGGCTTAAAGCCAGGGTCAATAGTAAGAACCTATTCTCCTAACATGAGGTTAGTATTCATCTGAATATTTTCATAATAGACCTACCTTGGAAGACAGCTTGATGAGAGCCGTGTGGGAATCTAGCCCAAGAAAGAGTCCTTCTTGTCGGACTCATATAGCCTTGACTGATTGAAGACTTTATCAAACCCTTTTTTTTTTGGAGGATGGTCAAGAGACTTGGGAAGTCACCTTCTTCTTTCTCATATTCTATTACTATGCTAGGCCCTTCCAATAGCATAAAAAAGGTAAGCCCTTGGAGTGTAAGTGTCAATTCCCAACCATCTAGTTCTAATGGAAGTTGTAGTTGCAAAGCCAGTTTAAGAAAGTTCATTTTCAAGCGGTACGTGTGACTGCAAGAACAATGTTTCCCTACAGTAGCATTGACCCTTACCTTTTTCGGGCTTCCATGTGAGCCAGTTTTCAAGACTTTATACAGCAGTGGTAAGGTACAAAAATGTCATTTCTTTCGGATCTACGACTTAATAGAAAGATAGGACCAAAGTCAAGTGATTCAACTCAAGCACGAACCGCTACCTCTTCTTTTCCGACTTAAAAGAAAGGAGAGGGAATGAGAATGAAAGGGATAAAGATCGAAAGGAAGGTAAGCTACGAATGAGAGAGAATAGGAAAGCTCACCAGAATAAGGATGGCAAGATAGGGCATGATAGAAAGCCAAGAAAAAGAGGGACTACTTTGATAGCCTAGCTTGATGTAAGATATGGATCTAAACCTTCGAAAAAGGTAGGAATGAGATAGTTGGGTTTTCGTGGCACTCTTTCTCTTACTCGAGAGCAGACTTCTGCCATGGGACTTTAGGATTTTTTCATTCCTGAAAGAAAAGGGACGTAAGCTATGTCAGTTGACCAATGGAATGCTACTGAAGGGATGATGAAAAGCGGTTCTGAGTCCTCGAGGGCAAGTGAGACTGGGATGATATACAAGCAGGTATTGCAGAGTCCTCCTGGAATGACTAGACTGGTTGAAAACCTTCAGGCATAGGATGTGTGAGAGCTGTTTGAATCTCCTCCATGCAGAATTATTTGATTCTGGAGCCATCCAGTTGGGTTCTGCCATAAAGGATGCTGCTCAGAGGTTGGTCCCCAAGCAGCCAGTTCTGTCACTTGGGGGGCAGCATAGGAGAACTTTTTTGCAGCTTCGGAACTTCAAGAGCAGAAGACCTACACCAAATCCGCTGGCAATGTTTGGGAAGATGCCTAACTTTCCAGAGAAACCTAGGATGGTTAAGGTCCCCATTCCACCTGCTGATCAATGGCTGTCTGCTGTCCATAAATCCAAGTCTGAGTTCTGGTCAGTTTGGGTGACTGTGCCCCAATAGATGGGAGTCTTGAATGAGTCCACTAGCTAGCTTCCTAGAAAGAAGCACGAGCGTCACGCTTTGAAGCCTCGCTATCGGGAGGAAGAAGACTCTTGTACTTACAGACAAGAAGCGTGGGCCTCTTCGATAGAAGCACTAGAGCGGTGTGATTCAATTCTACTCGTTCTAGATATACATGAAGTATAGAATCGAGGTCGCTGGGATCAATGAAGAATTTTGGATCTTCTGTAACATGAAAACATTTCATTAACTAGAACATGTCATGAACATTTGTTTAGTCTAGAACGTTTTTGAAAGTATGATATTCAAATGAGGCGGAAATAAGAGAACGGATCTCCTGTTGTTTGTACCATTGAATTGAGTAGTTGAATAAATGTAGCTAATGAACGATGGAAGAATCGAAGAAGTGCCGCTCCTGTTATTTTTCATTTGCATTCTGTTGTTTGAGACCTTGTTCTTTGAAAAGATCGAACGAATACAGCTATGTTCGACTGATTTTGATTGATTTGAATCCGGGTAAAATGCGCTTTCATTGTTTTCGCACTAGGCGAGATGAATGAAAACAAGGCCAATTCAATAGCTGCAAAGCACGTAACTACTTTACCTAAAGCAGTGGGCTTCGAACTGGCAATTCAATCTTTCTTCCCATCGCCATGGAGCTTAGTCCCGTCTTCGACTCTATCCAGTCGACTTTTTTTCGAACCAATACGGGGAAAAACCTTCATTATCATGAAAGGTACGGGAACACATAAGCAAGAACGGCGGGAAAGCGATTAAGGCAAGGGGCAAAAATTCCGTGTTTCGGGGAAGTGACCCTAGTAGTGTGTAGGTAAGGGAATAATAAAGCTTACCTGGAAAAAAGGCAAGGGTGTACAAAGCCATAGTTCGGGGTTCTCGCCATCGACTCGGTTGCTTTCCTTCTCAATACCGTGGCAAGGGCTCCTTCTTTAGCTATTAGCGCCCGTGGAGATTGTTTGGTTTGGCCTTTACCGGGACTGATAAACTACTATTTTATGGTTTATCTTGTGCTCAATTGAGTGGTTTTTATCAACTCTTTACCCATTTATTCATACGAATCGCATGCTTTATGTCTTCCTTCCTGATTTTGTGCTATGATTGAAAACATGCTTCTTTTGCCTTTATATTGCTAATATTAATCCTCTCTTATCACCATTAGATACCTTGATATGTGTTTTAAGTGATTTCAGAGATTACAGGGCAGGAATGGCTCAGAGGATAGAAAGGAAGCATGCAAAAGTGGAAGGAATACAAGAAGTTGGAGAAACTGCTAAGCTGTCCAGCCTGACCTCTTCGCACTCAAATGGCTATAACTTTAGCTACAGAGGTCCAAACGACGCGGTTTCAGTTGCATTGGAAAGCTAATGTCAGGGGCTTTGATTTGATATATAATTTACCATAGATTCCCCGAAGTTAGGCAATGCGAACGCGTGAATGAAGCGCCCGCGTTGCATCTGCGGACTTCAATCCGCGCGGACGCGTGGACGACGCCTCCACGTCACTTGCCCGCGACCTGAACATAACAGAAATCACAGGGAGCAATTTCTGGGCTGCTTTTGACCCAGTTTTCAGCCCAGAACACACATATTAGAGGCTATAAAGTGGGGGAATGCATCCATTCATAATCAAGCTTTCATATTCACAATTTCAGTTTTAGATGTAGTTTTTAGAGAGAGAGGTTCTCTCCTCTCTCTTAGGATTTAGAATTAGGATTCTTTTCACTTTATGATTATTTCGTCTTTTGCGATCACAGGTTCAATGTTTCTTTTATTTATTTTTTCAATTTAATTTATGAATATCCAGGTTAGATTTAATTTCTTTTGTGAATGCAATTCGAGGTATTTTCAGATTTAATTTTGCTTTGCTTTATTTATATGAATGCTTTTAATTTAATTTAGATATTTTCCCTTTGGCTTTGGTTAAATAATTGGTGACTCTTGAGTTATCAAACTCATTGTTGATTGAAAATTGGAATTCTTCAAGAATTAATTTGAATTCCAATAACTCTGACTTTTCCCAAGGAAAGACTAGGACCTGAGGAATAAAAATTAATTCATCCACTTAACTTACCTTCGTAGTTAGAGGTTAACAAAGTGGGAGAAAAATCCAATTCTCATTACAATTGATAAGGATAACCAGGATAGGACTTCCAGTTTCCATACCTTGCCAAGAGTCTATTTTATAGTTATTTATTTTTTTTATTCTTCTTATCATTCAACATACTGCTTCCTTACTTTCAAAAGCCCCGATTTACAATCTTCATAACCAATAATAAGAACATACGTCCCTGCAGTTCCTTGAGAAGACGACCCGAGGTTTAAATACTTCGGTTATCAATTTATTTAGGGGTTTGTTACTTGTGACAACCAAAACGTTTGTACGAAGGGATTTCTGTTGGTTTAGAAACTATATCTACAACGCAACTATTTTTACAAAATTCTTTACTGGCAAAAATCCTAACGTCAAAATGGCGCCGTTGCCGGGGAATTGCAAACGTGTGCCTTATTATTGGTTATTGTAAATATTTACTTTTTGCTTGTTTATTTGTTTTTATTTTTGCTTTTTCATAAATTAAGAGGTTATTGGTTTTTATTTAGTTATTAAAAAAAATTAAAAATTTTTTTTCTCTTGGTGTTCATCTTGATCTTCAAGTTGTTCTTCGTGTTCATCTTGACCTTCAAGTTGTTCTTAGTTGTTTTCTTCGTTCTGATCTAAAAATTTTAAGTTTGGTGTCATTTTATTATTTTTCTCTTTCCTCACTAAAATTCAAAAATTCAAAATTTCAAACTCAAATTTCAAATTTCAAATTTCAATTTTCGAAATTCAAATTTAAAAATTTAAATTTCAAATTTCAAAATTTAAAATTTTAAAATTTAAATTTCAAAATTCAAATCTTTTTCAAAAAAAAATCATATCTTTTTCAAAATCTTATCTTACCTTATTTCAAAAATCAAATTTCAAAAATTTAAAATTCAAGTTTCAAAAAATTTCAAATTTCAAATTTCAAAATTTAATTTTCAAATTCAAAATTTAAATAACCTTTTAATTTAAATTTGTTTTTATTTTCGTTTTTAAATTTTTATTTGCTATCATGAGTTCTCACCCCCATCGCTATGAGTCTGGTTACAATTATGTTGCAGGAAGAAGAAATTACAATGAGAACAGGCATCAAGGTTGGAACAATCAAAGATGGGAGGAGCCACAAGGATTTGATCAACCCTCTTGGCGACAACCACCTCCAATGGACTATCAACAACCACCACCATATGCCTATGAACCCTTTCCTCAACATAACTTTGGACCACCATACTCACAAGCCCCTTTCCACCAATCACCTCCATATGGCCCTAAACTATATCCACCATACCAACCACATTATGAGCCATATGAACCATATCTAGAACCACCCCAATTCCAACCCAATTACTCCCAAGAACCACCACCTCCATATAAACCATATCCATATCCATCAATCCAAGAGCCTTATGGTCATACTTATGATACCCAAGTGGAACAAGAATCAACGGATCGTCTCAAGGAAACAGTGGATCAATTTATGGCAACCCTTCATCAATTGAATCAAGCAATAAGTCAATTAGGTTCTCGACGCTCGGACACTCAAAGTGCTCCCATGGCTACATGTGAAGAATCAATAAAAGAGCGTGGCATAAGGGAGACACTAAAAACTCCAATGGACAATGAGGAACATACTTTTGTATTGGAACAAGTGGAGGAAGCTGTAATTATCGAAGAAGAAGAATTAGTTGAAGATTTAGGAGATGCAGAACCTCCATGGGAAAGTCAAGTTATAAAGCCTCCTTCAAAGACGTTTGAAATTGATGTTGAGGAGGGTGTACAACCTCCAAGGCATATCATGGCTAAAGACTTTGAAGAGGTTAATCAAGAGATGAAGATTCAAGAAGAAGAAGCACAACCTCCTATGCCTTTGGTAAGTAGTGAAGAAGAGACTGAATTAGAAGAAATCTACCAAGAGGAAGAGGTTGCAATTGAAGAAGCTTGCAAAGAGATGGAAGTTATCAAAAAGCACAAGGGAGTGGAGCTTGAAATCACCTTGCCAAAGTTATTGAAGACCCCTCCACCTAAGTTGCCATCATCCTTCACAACATTCAAGTGGGTAAAATTCATATCCCTTAGCTTTCTAATCCCACTTGAATATGGGCTACTAGAGACGGATGGTCAACTTAGAGCTCTTTGTGGCATTAAGAGTAAGAGGAAGATGGCCAGTGGTAATAATTATCTTGCAAGGTTCATTATGGTTGGAAGCTTTAAGTTTAAACACAAAGGTTGGTATAAAGCTCAACTGAATGGGTCTAGGAAGCTGTTTGGATGTCTCAGTGAGAATTCCGACTGTTCACCACCCAAGTGGAAAAATGATGATCAACAAGAAGATGGATGCAAAGGCAAGGTCTGGGACCCCAGAATTCAATCTAGAAATCCGCACTCTTGGGGCCTTATCACTTGCTTTAACTTACTTGAAGACTTTCTACGCCTAGTTTGGGATCCCGGAGGTTACTGGAGATACAAACATTGGTGGAGATTCCTGGATGAGTTCAAGCACAAGCCACCATAACAGGGAGCTCACCAAATGTCTAACTTAAGGACTCTAACTAAAAGTGCTAGGTGGAAGACAACCCACCATGGTATGATCGTTCCTTTTTCATTTTTATTTAGTTTTATTTGTTTTCGAGTTTTATTTTATTTTATTGTATTGAACCTGGAGTTTTGCATAACATTCATATTAGCATTGCATTCTTCATACTGCATTATTAAAAAAAAAAAGCACGCACGCGACGCGGCAATGTCACTGACGCGTCCGCGTCGCCAGTGCATTGGGAAGAAAAACATCGAACAGAGAGTCACGCGATAGCGTGGCTGGAGGCGTGCCTTTGGCACAAATTGATCCACGCGACCGCGTCGCTGACGCGTCCGCGTCATGTGGAAACTTTGGCCTCCCACGCGACCGCGTCACCCATGCGGCCGCGTGACATAAAAATCGACGTGAAAAGGGTGCATGGCCAAAAGTTATGCTGGAGTGGTGCTGGACTGGTGCTGAACGCCCAGCCTTACCACGCGGACGCATTGCTCATGCGTCCGCGTCACATACCTGTCATGACCACTCACGCGATCGCATCGACCACGCGACTGCGTCACCCTGATATTTGGCAATAATGCATTTTGAACAGAGAGATGTGCGAGCGCGAGGCTGCCCTCGTGCCAGTAGCACAAAATGCGTCATGCGTTCGCGTGACCGACGTGACCGCGTCGATTAATTTAAGCGCAAGTCGTGCGACCGCGTCCCCCACGCGTCCGGGTCGCTTGCGCCGCACAGCTTATCCAGATCAGCCAATTATCTTATCTTTTCTTCCCCAATCCTAATTTCTTCTATCTTTTCTTCTTTCTTCTTTCTTTCTTACTTTATTTCTTTCCCTTCTCATTCTTCTTATCTTTTATTTTATTTTATTTATTTGCATACTTTCATTCATTGCATTTTAATTTTTTATATTTTTCTTTTCTTTTCTAAATTTATTATTTTACCACTGGTGTTCAAATGTTCTTATTCAACTGTTATATCTTTTCTGGTATTATCTTAGTGCTTATGACTTGTTTTATTCTGATTGGGTAACATTATTTAAATCAATGCCAATCTTTTATGACACTTGTACTTCTCTTGCATTGAAATGAACTTATACTATCTTGCATTACCCACATTTTCCTCTCCTTTGTTGCAAATTTTGCACCACTAGTATGCCATGTGCTTCTATTGTTTTCTCACGTACATGTTGAAGCTTCCATGTAAATAAGACCCTTTTCATTTGGCATTAACCCACCCATACTTTATTTATTTTCTTATCTCTATTTCTGGATTACTTTTCTTCCCTTTTTCTTTCAGGATGGTGTAACGACCCAATTTTCAATATTTGTAGATCATACCTGAAACTGAGCGATACCAATTTGTCTTCCTAATTATTATCTATTATTTATCATATGAGCCTGATTCGTTGTTAAAAGCGTAGTTAATTTGCGAGGTGTATTTTTTTTTTGAAAACGTTTGGATTAATAGACAGAATCATTTATAATCAATTCACAAATAATAACAGATAAAACAGTTATAAACAACCACACATAAATACATCACAAGTAGTTGACAACATTCGGTGATTCAGCCTTTATTAGAATATAGACTGTTAGTTAGAACACCCCTAGATATAGCTAAATAATATCTATATACATGTATATACATACAACATCCCAGGTCCTGA
Source organism: Arachis ipaensis (assembly GCF_059453495.1). Classification (NCBI taxonomy): domain Eukaryota; kingdom Viridiplantae; phylum Streptophyta; class Magnoliopsida; order Fabales; family Fabaceae; genus Arachis; species Arachis ipaensis. Next base: position 89,452,799 of record NC_142444.1, read on the forward strand.
CCTGTTCAAGAGGTCCCTAAGCTGGCACCTAGGCTAGCCTAGACTCTATACTCACCTAGTCCCTCTAAACTACTAAAGCGAGGGAAAGTACGTTCTAGGTCTTCAAAACTCAAGTCAGGTGGAACGTCATCAAAAGATAGAACATCATCTGCTACTCCTCTGCACGATCAGACTTTTCCACAGGACGTCTCTCTGGTACCTCATAAAGTAGCCACACAATAGGAATCTCGTACACAGGATTTAGGTTAAAGTGCGCATACGAACGGGGTGCAGACGTTGGCTGGTCTCACAGTATATACATATAATCAGAGAACGATATTCACCCTAGACTCAGAAGACTATCTAGAGCAAAATCCTCTTCTTGCGAACGGTCATTAGCAAACTATGGTAAGGTACTCTTACTTCCATCTGAAGGGGGAAGGGAGAGAGAAGGGGTAAGAAATGGGGAGTTCTTAGTAGGGTCGGGGTTATTAGTTACATTCATTAATTCTATGTTGTTTAGCAGACTATTAGCAGAATACAAAGAAGCAGTAATTAGAAAACACAGATAAGTAGAGAAGCTAGAGAAAACACATAGCAGAACACAAACAGAAAAATACAAGAAAATAACACAAGCGCAGAGAATGGAATACAAACAAGGAAAGCATACATTCATACCACAATCATAACAAAGGAAATGCGCAACCAAGTATGATGCATGTCTAGTCCTAGCGCAGGTAATGAGCTCATCTGTCGGTTTCTACCCGCTCCCGACGTAACCCGAAGCAGCTGAAACAGGTATGGTTTTCCAGTCAGCATAGGTACAGTTCTCACTAACCGACGTATGCGTCATATCCTCTGTAAGCAAACTCTACCTTACAGGTGACGGCATTCCAGCCGTGTATGAAATCATATTCTTTGTAAGCAATCCTTGCCTTACAGGTGCAGCATTCTAGCCGTGTATGAATTAATATCCTCTGCATGTGATCCCAGGTTATCAGTTGCAGGTACAGCTCTCAATAGCTGTGTAACACTGGAAAACGTTCTGTGGTCGTACCACTATCTATCTGACTGCCTTCACACAACAGATCATTACATAATCATTCTCATTATCATCATTCATCATCATTCTCATTATTCATCATCATTTCACATTCTTATGCAGTACCTCTTTCTTTCTCTGTTCAATCATACTGTACAAACTTTACATCTTTCACTTTTACAATATCCTGGCTCAAACCATTTCTCTTTATCATATTATTCTTTTCTCTTTGTATCTCTTTACTTTACTCTGGTTACTCTGTGCTCTGTGTTACTTTATTCTGCTCTGATTTCTCTGTTTAATATGTGTATTTAAAGCTTATGTAAATTTTGGTATGAATAGTTAGCCTGTCCCAGGTATAGGTTCATTAAGTCTATACTGAAACAGTTTAACTTTTCATATAACACCTAACCCTAGTCGCAACTCAAGTACTAACTAAGTTGCCCTAGTTCGTTCACTAGTCTCTGTCTGTTTTTCTGTCATTAAAATTTTACAGACTTTTTCTTTGGTTTTTATCTTTTCTTTAACTTTTTATCTTTCCTTTATCTTTGCCTCACTATCATGTTATTACCACTCCCTAAGTATTTTATGAAGGTAATTATGAGATTTTGCACTTAAAGTTGTCTTTCTAAAGCTTTTACAGAAAACTGCCTTTTTCGCATTATTTTATTATTTTTATTAAAATATTATTTTTAATTAAATATTATTATTTAATATTTTATTATTATTTATTATTTTAATACTAAATTTTCGAAAATTAACTTACCTTTTACTTTTAACCTTTAAAATTCACTTTTTACCACCCGTAACTTTTAATATTTCTACTTTTACCACCCTAATTTCCAGAAATTACCATATAACCCCTTAAACACCAAAAATTTTACTTCCTTGCCCTTTCTAAGATCTAAAAGGTGTTCTTCAATATTCTTCATCACACTTAAAGTGTTCTTCGTGTTCTTCGTATATTCTTCAAATTCTTTCTCTGTTTTTACCCGTTTTTCAGTCTTTTCAGCAACTGATTTTTACCAAAGTTCAAAATAAATTTCCAGCCACTAAAACCCCATTTTTTCTACATGATTTTAACACAAATTGAACCTCAATTTAATCTCTAGGGTTTCGTTTTCCAGAAGCCACAAGAACACACATTCATAGCTTGAATTTCATTAAATTTCATCAAATTTTCACCAAAATTTCAACAAGAATTTCTCATACGAACAATCAATTTCAAGCACAGCCAAACCATATCATAATCACACAACTCAAACACAATCAATCAAGATTAAATTCGTCAATCCCTACCTGGTTTTGCTGCTCCTAATTCGGTTAAACTTTCAGGTGGTCCTTAAGCACTTTTTCCTCCTAAATCACATCAAGAACAACTTTAAATCCAAAAACTCTCAACTGACCAAATCTCACTCAGTATGTTAGGAAGAGATATCTCACCTTAGACTTGCTGGAAATTCACGTTTTTTGGCCCTCAAGTCAAGTTAAGCATGATTCCTAAGGAAGAACATCAAGAAAACACAAGTTTTGCATGGTTTTCCTTGAAAACCGAATTAAAATGGGAGGGAGACAGCCATCTCACCTTATTTTCATCCTTGATAAGTTACATGGTTATGTAGAGGAAGAAGAGAGAATCATTTTGGTGACATCGGAGTTTTTATTTGAGTTTTAGTTCAGAAGAAATCAAGCTTTGAAGATTAAGTGTTCATGAAAGTTTCTCTCTTTTCTCTCTTGTTATTTTCGGCCAAAATGATGAAATGAGACAGCCTTGGAGGTCTTGGGGGTGTAAGGTGAGTTGTGATTGGTTGGCTTGGAGGTGGATAAAAATAATATTAAAATATCTCTGGTGTACAACTACTAAAACTAGGTGTATCGGAACACTCGTAAAAATATCTCTAAAAATTATTTTCTGAGCTACTAGCATAAATGACACTAGTAACATATTTATTATGAGAATATAACATGTATAATGAGGCCTTAGCATTGCTAAATTCATCAGAGAGTGCTAGTGCTAAGCTGCACCAGTAAACCATAAACCCGGTTAAACCGATTTTCTGTTTTTAACAAAAACAGACCAGGTAACCTTATAATGTCATTCAAGCATTTTCTAATACTAATATAATGATAATATTATAGTATTATCTCTCTCCTCTCATGAATCAAGTCCGGTTTGTCAAACAGAGACTATTTACGAAAATCAGAATCAAAACTGCCAACCGATACGGTTCAAAAATAAGGTTCTTCGCGATTGCATTATTGAGCTTGCCTCAGAGGAGGTTCTAACTTAAGGATGACATAATGATAATGAGTATTGAGATTCTTGATGATGTAACAGAGGTGTTCCCTTTACTGATCTTCCGGAGAAATCCGTACTTTCAGAAAAGATCTCATGTACTCGAAAATCAGGGTTGTTACAGATGGCCACCCGGAAGGGAACTGGAAGACGTTTACATGGGGAGACAGACAAGTCCATCTGCAAAATCTTTGGAGAAAAGCGCCAGTTGGAATAGCCCGTCCACCTGCACATCTTAGCATGCACCGAGGACGGTGCAATCTTTAAGTGTGGGGAGGTCGATACCGACTTCCATGGGTTAGTCACTTCATATTTTAGCACCAATGTTTAATTTTCTTTGTTAAATTAGTTGTTGCATTTGCATATTTGTTTGATTTTATGCATCTAGTTACTACTTAGTTAAAGTAATAAAATTTTTTTAAGACCCTATTTTTGAAAATTTTTATGTTAAAATTTGTCAGAAGTTGTATTTGGAACATGATTTTTGAGCTAAAGAACACACAACCTGTGAGAATTGAGCCTTTATGCATGGTTACATTATTTAACCATAATTATTTTATTCTTGTTTGTTTACTTCTCTATGATTGTAATCTATATTTTGTTTCATCCTATATGTCCAATATTTATTATATTTATATGTTTGCATATGATTGAGGCCATTGTTTGATTTTAGCTCACTTATCCCAAATAAGCCTACCCTTTACATCACCCTTGTTAGCCACCTTGAGCCTTTTAATCCCATTCATTCTATATTTTACCACATCACTAGCCTTAAGCAGAAAAACAAATTAAATACCCCAATTGAATCTTTGGTTAGCTTAAGATAGAGATTGTGCATCAACTAAGTGTGGGAAAATTGTAGGAACATGGGTTAATAAGGGAATGTATCATGTTTCTAATTTATTTGAATATTGGAAATTTGGGAACCTACTCATGAAAAAAAAAACAAAATAGAAAAATAACGGAAAATCCATGTGCATTGATAAGTTATGTTTATTTCTCTACAAAAAAAAGAGAGAAAAATCCAAAAATTTTCAATAAATAAGTAAATAAATAAGGGGACAAAATTACCCCAATGCTAAGTTAATAAAAAGATTAATGCACATGTGATAAAAGTAAAGAAATATCAAAATTTTGGTACATGAGTATGGGAATCATATAAAAGTGGGAATTATCGGTAGCTAGGCATGAATTTAAAAGTATATAGAGTATATATATATATTAGGTGAGAGCTTAGGCTAATTAAAGATTCATATTATAGCTCTCACTTGGCCATGCATATATCCTCACCCTTACCTTAGCCCCATTACAACCTTGAAAAGACCTCATGATGTTTGCATTAGTATGCTAAATATTTGTTGATTGGTTAGATGAAGAACAAGGTTTAGAAGGCATGATTAGAGAAGAATAGAGTGATTAACCCTAGACACTTGAGAGATTAGAGTGATATACATTACCAGTAAGGGTTCAATTCTTGATTCTATGTTCCCTGCTTTCATGAGCTATCTTCTTACAAGTTTACTTGTCTTTTATTGTATAATTTGAATTAGTGAAATCTGATTCATGTTTGTCTTGGAGAACTTATTTATTTTTAACCAAGTAGGTAGAATCATTTTGCATGTAGTTGCATTCATATAGATAGGTTGCATTTCATACATTCTACTACTCCTCTTCACCTTTATAGCTTCTCTTGAGCTTAGCATGAGGACATGCTAATGTTTAAGTGTGGGGAGGTTGATAAACTACTATTTTCATGGTTTATCTTGTGCTCAATTGAGTGGTTTTTATCAACTCTTTACCCATTTATTCATACTAATCGCATGCTTTATGTCTTCCTTCCTGATTTTGTGCTATGATTGAAAACATGCTTCTTTGGCCTTTATATTGCTAATATTAATCCTCTCTTATCACCATTAGATGCCTTGATCTGTGTGTTAAGTGATTTTAGAGATTACAGGGCAGGAATGGCTCAGAGGATAGAAAGGAAGCATGCAAAAGTGGAAGGAATACAAGAAGTTGGAGAAACTGCTAAGCTGTCTAGCCTGACCTCTTCGCACTCAAATGGCTATAACTTTAGCTATAGAGATCCAAACGATGCGGTTCTAGTTGCGTTGGAAAGCTAACGTCTGGGGCTTCGATTTGATATATAATTTACCATATCTGCTTCGAAGTTAGGCGACGCGAACGCGTGAATGACGTGCCCACATCACATCTGCGAACTTCAATCCGCGTGGACGACGCCTCCGCGTCACTTGCCCGCGACCTGAACGTAACAGAAATTGCAGGGAGCGATTTCTGGGCTGCTTTTGACCCAGTTTTCAGCCCAGAATGCACAGATTAGAGGCTATAAAGTGGGGGAATGCATCCATTCATAATCAAGCTTTCATATTCACAATTTCAGTTTTAGATGTAGTTTTTAGAGAGAAAGGTTCTCTCCTCTCTCTTAGGATTTAGAATTAGGATTCTTTTCACTTTATGATTATTTCATCTTTTGCGATCACAGGTTTAATATTTCTTTTATTTATTTTTTTAATTTAATTTATGAATATCCATGTTAGATTTAATTTCTTTTGTGAATGCAATTCGAGGTATTTTCAGATTTAATTTTGCTTTGCTTTACTTATATGAATGCTTTTAATTTAATTAGATATTTTCCCTTTGGCTTTGGTTAAATAATTGGTGACTCTTGAGTTATCAAACTCATTATTGATTGAAAATTGGAATTCTTCAAGAATTAATTCGAATTCCAATAACTCTGACTTTTCCCAAGGAAAGACTAGGACCTGAGGAATAAAAATTAATTCATCCACTTAACTTACCTTCGTAGTTAGAGGTTAACAAAGTGGGAGAAAAATCCAATTCTCATTACAATTGATAAGGATAACCAGGATAGGACTTCCAGTTTCCATACCTTGTCAAGAGTCTATTTTATAGTTATTTATTTATTTTATTCTTCTTATCATTCAACATACTGCTTCCTTACTTTCAAAAGCCCCGATTTACAATCATCATAACCAATAATAAGAACATACGTCCCTGCAGTTTCTTGAGAAGATGACCTGAGGTTTAAATACTTCGGTTATCAATTTATTTAGGGGTTTGTTACTTGTGACAACCAAAACGTTTGTACGAAGGGATTTCTGTTGGTTTAGAAGCTATATCTACAACGCAACTATTTTTACAAAATTTTTTACTGGCAAAAATCCTAACGTCAGGGGCCTCCACTACAGTATACTATATAGATAGGCTAAAGCCCCTCTTTCACAGTCGTTTCACCCCGGAGAAACTGAAACATAGCCCTTCTCATTTACATGAAAAGCTGTTTCACCCAATTCGTACACGGCAACTATTGCTTTCCTCGAAGTCAATTCACCGACGCAAGCAACCTCATCAACGGGATCGCCCGACAACGAACTCTTTGTTCGGTCAGCGAGTGAGAGGAGGAGGGGGCCCCTTACGAGGGGAAGAAGGGACATGGTTATTATTATTACCCGCCGCACCAATAATATGGGAGAAGGGAAATCAAGCAAGACCTGTGAATCCTAAGAAAAGAGTTCTAAGGAATGTGAGATGCGTAGGGATGAGATAAGCGTTGGCTAAGAATGTATAAGGGAAGCGGAAACTGCCCACAGAATCCTAGAAAATGGGCTTTTGACCTGGCTAGCGCTATTGCTTTGCAAGGTAAGGAAATGTTCAACTCGTCTGCTTCAAATCGATAGAGTTGAGAAGCGTCTGCTAATCATGGTACGAGTTCTCTCTTTAGGTCAATCTGATGTTCAAGTATCAATGAAAGTCTTATTTCAGCGAATGCAGTAAGGCTAACAGCTGGCTCTGGCTGATTCGATGCCATCTATGAATCCTTTCCTCCCTCCATCTGCAGCCTTTATTGCCTTTATTCTGTGTCTTTTCTCATGAAAAATGCAACTTTGAAATTGCGTAGGTGATGGCAGAAAATCCATCAAGAAATTACGTAAGGTGATAGAAAGAATCCTTCAGTAGGCTAATCTTGACAGTTTTCATTTAAGATTGAGAAAGCGGTAGGCCCAAAGAGCACTACAGTAGTGCCTTGCGAGGTCGTAGAGCCGGTGACCCTTGTTCGCCTAAGATAAAAAATGCTCTATCTTTGAGGAAAAAGAGATATAGATAGTGTTCCAGGATTTCATTGTTTTGAGTCTTTACTTAACTCGACCGCCTTTCTACTCCCATGCTTTTCTTTGGTCAACAACCAAGCACATTTCCGTTTTGTTCTTCACTACTCCTACAGGCTTGACGGAGTTCAGAGTTCAGTCTGTCTGGAGAGAATTATTTTGGATCAATCATTATGTTTAACAACGTTTGACGCATCTCTTTATTTGATGAGAATAGTCTTAACTCAACTTCGAGTGATACAGTTTCTATGTGGAATGATTTTCCATCGGTCCCTTCTGACCTGCCACCCTTACCAGCCGACTCGGTTCCATCTGTCTCCTCATTACCTTCCATAGCAAGTAATGTTGAGGTGGAGCAGCCTGCTCCTTCTAATTATAATTACGAGACTCATGGTATTGATAAGGATCATCAGGGTCTTAACCCGGACAGTGAATGTATAGTAGTGACCCAAACTTTACTAGATATTACTTTAGGTAGTTCTATATCTGCTTTAATGGGAAATATACCTGAAAAATGTAGTGATCCAGGTCCATGTATGGTTAGCTGTACCATTGGAGGTGTGATATTTTCTAACTATATGTGTGATGTAGGAGCATGTGTTAGTATAATCCCTTTGTCCATATATGATACTCTAAGGCTCCCTCCCTTAAAAAGGTCGGCAGCTCGTTTTGTGTTAGCAGATAAAAGCATTATTACAGTAGTTGGAATTGCTGAAGATGTACTAGTGAGCATTAAGGGGCTCACGTTTCCCATTGATTTCTACATCCTGGAAATGCCCCCTAATGACTCAGGAAGACCATCATCAATCCTTCTTGGAAGACCATTCCTGAAGACTTCAAAGTTCAAGCTGGATGTATTCTCAGGAACTTACTCTTTTGAGATAGATGGCAGAACAATGAGTTTCAATTTAAATGAAGCTATGAAGCATACTCCGGAAGATCATTCTATATTCCAATGCGACATTATTGATGAAACTGTAGCTAAAGTTCACCAGGAGGAATTAGAAGAAGAGTACATGGAGCAAGGTCCAAGTGTGGGGATACTTTCTGAAAACAATGAGAAGACTTTACGATTATCACCAGCCCCGGATGATCCAGAGCCTAGCTATGAGCAGAAATTAGAATTAAAGCCCATTCCTCCACACCTCAAGTATGCTTACCTTGAGGACAAGTAAAAGTTCCCTATCATCATTGCAAGGGAACTCACTTCTCAACAAGAAGAACAGCTACTCAGTGTGCTGAGAAAACATAAGAAAGCAATTGGATGGAGCTTGGCGGATATAGTAGGCATTAGCCCCTAAATTTGTGAACACAGAATATTCTTAGAAGAGGGAGCAAAGCCTGTCCGTCAACCTCAAAGAAGATTGAATCCCACCATCTTAGAAGTTGTCAAGAAGGAATGACCAGGCTACTTGAGGCGGATATTATTTACCCCATCTCAGACAGTGAATGGGTTAGTCCAGTACAAGTGGTTCCCAAGAAGTCTGGAGTCACAACAATAAAGAATGAGCATGGAGAGCTTCTGACAACTAGAGTGCAGAATTCATGGAGAGTTTGCATTGACTATAGGCGTCTCAACCAAGCCACTCGCAAGGATCATTACCCCTTGCCATTCATTGATCAAATGCTTGATCGCCTGTCAGGTAAATCTCATTATTGCTTCTTAGATGGTTATACAGGATACTTTCAAATTGATATAGCTCCTGAAGATCAGGAAAAGACTAGTTTTACATGTCCTTTTGGGATTTATGCTTATAAGAGAATGCCATTTGGCTTATGCAATGCACCTGCTACTTTCCAAAGATGCATGATGAGTCTTTTCTCTGATCTTATTGAGAACTGTATGGAAGTTTTTATGAATGATTTTAGCGTATATGGTGATTTATTTAGCCTTTGCTTGGATAGTTTATCTAGAGTGTTAGACAGATGTGTTAATACAAACCTTGTATTAAATTTTGAAAAATGTCACTTTATGGTTAAACAAGGAATTGTACTAGGACATGTTGTATCTAATACTGGTATTTCTGTAGATCCAGCAAAGGTGGATGTTATTTCTAGTTTACCTTACCCCTCCTCTATGAGGAAAGTCCATTCGTTCCTTGGCCATGCAGGTTTTTACAGGAGATTCATTAAGGACTTCAGTAAGGTAGCATTACCTTTATCCAGATTGCTGCAGAAGGAAATTGAGTTCGAGTTCAGTGAAAGCTGTATGCAAGCGTTTGATAAGCTGAAAACTGCCCTGACTCAAGCTCCAATTGTGAGAGGACCAGACTGGAGCCAGCCATTTGAAATTATGTGTGATGCTTCCAACCACTCAGTAGGAACGGCGCTGGCTCAGCGCGAAGGTAAGGACCCTTTTGTAATCGCTTATGCATCTAAGACTCTAGATGCTGCTCAGTCTAATTATACAACTAATGAAAAAGAGCTTCTTGCTATTGTTTTTGCTCTGAATAAATTCCGAGCCTACTTACTTGGTACTAAGTAGTAGTGTACAAAGACCATGCAGCTCTAAAATATTTATTAGCTAAAAAGGAGTCCAAACCAAGGCTAATACGTTGGATACTGCTGTTGCAAGAATTTGATTAAGAAATTAAGGACAGGAGCGGTAACCAGAATTTAGTGGCAGACCACCTGAGTCGCCTTAAGCACATTAAGGGTGACTCCACTCCTATAAATGATAATTTCCCATTTGATAACTTACAAGCAGTATCTGAAGTAGTTCCTTGGTATGAACCTGTAGCTAATTATCTAGTTAGCCACACTTTTCCTCCATATTTTACTAAGCACCAGCGAGACAAGCTGAAAAGTGAGTCCAAATATTATATATGGGATGATCCATATTTATGGAGGTGTGGCACTAACCAGGTAATTAGACGGTGTGTGCTTTAATCAGAATTCCAGTCTATTTTAGAGGCTTGCCACTCATCTGAGAGTAGAGGACATTTTGGCCCTCAAAGAACAGCTAGAGAAATTCTAGACTGTGGATTCTGGTGGCCTACTCTTTTTAAAGATGCTGCTGAATTTTGTAAATCTGGTTTTCCATGCCAAAGGTTTGGTAATATATCCAAGAGGGATGAGATGCCTCAACAGCTTATGCTTTTCTGTGAAATTTTTTATGTTTGGGGCATTGACTTCGTAGGTCCATTTCCAAATTCTAATGGTTATTTTTATATACTGTTAGCTGTAGATTATGTTTCTAAGTGGGTGGAAGCAATTCCTACCCGTACTGATGATGCTAACACTGTTGTTTCCTTTGTTAGAAACCATATTATCTGTCACTTTGGATCACCACGAGCGATCGTGAGCGATCAAGGCACCCATTTTTGTAACAGGAGACTAACAGGATTACTAAAAAAGCATGGGATAATTTACAAAGTAGCAACAGCTTATCATCCTCAGATCAATGGGCAAGCAGAAGTCTCTAACAGAGAGGTTAAACGTATTCTGAAGAATATAGTAAAACCTCACAGGAAGGACTGGAGTGCCAGGCTACAAGATGCACTCTGGGCTTATAGAACAGCGTACAAGACACCCATTGGGATGAGCCCATTCCGCTTGGTATATGGAAAGGCTTGCCACCTCCCCATGGAGGTGGAACACAAGGCTTTATGGGTTATGAAGGAGTGCTACATGAATCTTACAAAAACTGGTGCTGAAAGAAAGCTGCAGCTAGCAGAACTAGAGACCCTCCGCCTAGAAGCATATGACAACTCTAGGCATTACAATGAGAAAATGAAGGCTGTCCATGACAAGCACATTAAAAGAAAAGAATTCAGACCAGGTGAGTTAGTCCTACTATATAACTCCAGACTGAGGCTCATGCCAGGTAAATTGAGATCAAGATGGGAAGGTCCATACAGAGTAGAAAAGGTAGAGCCATACGGAGTTTTCCACCTGCGTCATCCTATTAACTCAAAATTTCTTAAGGTTAATGGACATCACCTAAAGCTTTACAATGGTGAGAAGATGAAGAATCAAAAGGAACTAGAGATCTTCCTCTTGGAAAATCCACCAAGAGAAGAAGAATGAGCCTAAAGAGCGTCCAACTTAAGGACCTAAAAGCAAAGTGCTAGGTGGGAGACAACCCACCATGGTATGATCGTTCCGTTTCAGTCTTATATTTATTTTTATTTATTTTTATGATGTTAATGACTCTTCTCATCATCCCTGCATTTAGCTGCATACAGTTTGCATGTGCATTTTGCATATTACTTTTATATAAAAAAAAAACAACACGCACGCGACGCGGCAGCGTCGCTGACGCGTCCGCGTCACCAGTGAGTTATGAAGAAAAGAAAGCTGAACGGAGAGTCACGCGAAAGCTTTGCTGGAGGCGTGCCTTAGGCACAAACATGCCCACGCATCCGCGTCACCCACGCGGCCGCGTCATTTGCAACATAAGCCTCCCACACGTTCGCGTCACTCACGCGAACGCGTGACCCTAAAATTTGATGTAAATAGGTGTATGGCAGCATGTTGTGATGGAGCTAGGCTGGACTGATGCTAGAAGCACCAGCTACATCACGCGACCGCGTGCCCCATGTGGCCGCGTTGTTTTCAAAACATCACCATTCACGCAATCGCGTCAACCACGCGATAGCGTCACCTTAAAAATTTGGCAAAAAAAGTTTGAAACGGAGAGTCGCGCGGCTGCTCTCACGCCATTCGCACAATTCAAGTCACGCGTCCGCGTCGCATGCAGTGCACAGAATATTCAGATCAGCCAAAATATCTTATCTTTTCTTCCCCCAAATCCTAATTTTTCTTTTCCTTTGTTATTTCTTTCTTCCCCTTTCTTCTTTCTCTACTCATTCTCACTTTTTACGTTCTCCCTCCTTATTTTTCACACGCATCATCAAGGTTCTTTTCTTTCTTTCTTTACTTTTTACTTTCCCCTTATCAATTTTATATATGTTTTAAATTTTTCTTTTTTCACCTTCATTATCTATATTTTTCCCTTATTTTTCTTTCCTTTTATCCCTTTTTTATTAGTGTTGAAAATTTATTTCAGTCTTTATTTTCCATATTTTGCTTGTGGATTATCATGGATTTGTTTGACAATTATATATTACTTTTCATAAGGGTTGCTTGCATGTTCAAATTTCCTACTTTCAATAACATTTTCATCATGCATGCCAAGTGTTTGTGAAAAAGCCCGTATGGCATTGCACATTATTTTAATTTATTCTATTCCACTACTTTAATGCTTGCTTTTCACAAAACCCCTTTTATATTTTATTAATTTAATTTAATTGTTAATACAAATAGGTTATTAGTTTGAAAGACTTGGTAATCTAACTTGGACACTGAATGCTTGATCTATGCTACTCATGCCTTTGCCGGCATGCCAATAAACATCTTGCACTTAATTGTCATCACATGCACATACTATCTTACCTATGATGAACTTTTCACATGTAGTCTAGACCATGTGTTAACGACATCCTTCTTCACCGTGCATTGATTATCAACCATCATATTCGCTCCCTTGCTCGAACCCTTCACTTTACATATTACTTTCTCTTTCCTTCAGGATGGCCACCAAGAAAGGCAAGGAGAAAGCTACTCCCAAACCACCAGCAAGGAGAGGTACAAAAAGAGTATTAATGGCAGAGCCATCTTCAACAGCAGTAAAGCCCTCAACAAAAAGAATCAAGAGGATCATCAAGGTCGATGAAAAAGAAAGAGCTTTTCCAGCAAAGGACACCGCGCGGTTTCATAACCGCTACTGTGAGCAGATGTTCTCCATCCTGGCAGAGAGGAATTACAACAATGAATACCTTCTCATCCCTCCAACCCACATTGCTGAATTTGTTGAGCCGCAAATTGAACGAAGGCAATGGGAATTCCTATGAAGACAGCCACGGCAGGTCAATCTCTCATGGGTAGTAGAATTCTACTCCAACTTTCACACGCCAACCATGCAGTCTGTCTATGTCCGTCAGAAGCAAGTCCCCATAACTGAAGAGGCCATTCAACAAAATTTAGATCTTCTCCCCGCTCCAGAAGGATTGGACGCATTCCAAGAAGCCTCACTCAAGCGCCAGACATACCAATTTGACTGGGATGCCATTCTCAGAGTTATAGCACAACCTGGCAGTAGATCTACGGATACCATCGTTCCCGACCTAAGAGAATATCGGCTTCAGCACTCACCTTGGAAGCTCGAGTATGGGCACAGATCATGTCCCATTATGTATTTCCAAGCACCCACGAGTCCTCCTTCACTGCAGACATGGCTGTTTTACTCTGGTGTATCCTTACAGACCAGCACCTAAACATACCAAGACACATCCGGAATGTAATGGGATACGTACAAATTACGGACAACCTACCTTTTCCCGCCTTGGTTTCAGATCTCATCTCGGCAGCCGGAGTCTCCTACAGAGCTAGGGACACCAAAGCCATACTTCCACGGGATGATCAATATGTCCCTAACGGGAAATATATCAGACCATCTGCAGCCACTACAAGTCAGCCTACAGAACTGGCTGAAGACATTCCTCCTTCAACACCACAAGCACCTACAACAAACCAACTGCTACATCAGATACTTGAAAGGTTGGATCGACAGGAACACAAAGCAAAGCTAAGAGAGCGCCGTAACAAGCGCCGATTCACATACCTCAAGGAGCTACTTTTGAGAAACTACAAAGACCCAGACACCTCGGAGTCCACTTCATTTAATAGCACAGGGAGCCATGACGATCCCGATGGTGGAGATGCTGCTACCAGCCCCCCTCTGTTCCTGAGAGATGGTACCGCGGATGGTGCAAAGCCTTAAGTGTGGGGAGGTCGGTCAGTACCTAACTTCCGGAGGTAACTTCTTTTCCTTAAACACCAGTAAAATAGGATATTTAGTTAAATTTTCTTTTGTTTAGAATATAATAGATTGCATAGTAATAATTAGTCGCATGCATGTTCTACTTGATTGAAAATAATAAGTTTTTTCTAAGATCCTATTTTCTGAAAAATTTCACTAATTTAAATCAAAATCTTTGTGTAAATTTATTTGAAGTTGTATTTGGAACATAGTTTGAAAAGCTAAGAACACACAACCTGTGAGATTTGAGCTTAATTACATGGTTACATTATTTAACCATAAATATTTTATTCTTGTGTGTATGCTTCTTTATGATTGTAATCTTATTTTATTTCATCCTATATGTCCAATGTTTAATATGTTATATGCATGCGTATGATTGAGGCCATTATTTGTTATTAGCTCACTTATCCCAAATAAGCCTACCTTTAAATTACCTTTGTCAGCCACTTTGAGCCTTTTTATCCCATTTGTTCTATATTTTACCGCATTACTAGCCTTAAGCGAAAAAACAATTAAATATCCTAATTGAATATTTGGTTAGCTTAAGATAGGAATGGTGTGTTCATTGAGTATGGGATAATTGTGGGAACAAGGGTTAATAAGGGGATGTGTCACGATAAAATAATGGGAATTTGGGTACCTACTCATGTGAGACTAGAAAAATTAAAAGTCCATGTGTATTGATAAGTTATGTTTATTTTTCTAATTGAAAAAAAAAATTCTCAATAAATAAGTAAATAAATAAGGGGACAAAATCAACCCAATGCTAAGTTAAGTTTAATAAAGATCAATGCATATGTGATACAAATTAAAGAAAAAAATTGATACATGAGTATGTAATGCGAAAGTGAAGACTATGGGTAGCTAGGCATGAATTAGAATTATATAGAGTATATGTATATTAGGTGAAAGCTTAGGTTAATTAAAGATTCAATTTATAAAGCTCACTTAGCCATATACATATACCCTTACCCTTACCCTTACCTTAGCCCCATTACAACCTTGAAAAAGACCTCATGTTTGCATTGGTATGTTAAATATTGTTGATTCGTTAGGTGAAGAACAAATTTTAGAAAGCATGACTAGAGAAGAGTAGAGTGATTACCCTATACACCTGAGTGATTAGAGTGTACATACACAACCAGTAAGGGTTCAATGCTTAATTCTATGTTCCCTGCTTTCATGAGCTGTCTTCTTACAATGTTACCTGTATTTACTATGTGAATTGAGTTAGTGAAATCTAATTTATATTTGTCTTGAAGAGCTTCTTTACTTTTAACCAAGCAGACAAGAAGCATATAGTTGCATTTACATATATATATATATATATATATATATATATATATATATATATATATTGCATTGCATTTCATGAGTTTTACATTTCCCTATTCATTTACCTTATCTCCTTCAACTAAGCATGAGGACATGCTAATGTTTAAGTGTGGGGAGGTTGATAAAAACCATTATTTTATGGTTTATATTGTATTTAATTGTGTGGTTTTATCAATTCTTTACACACTTATTCATATGATAAGCATGTATTTACAATTCCTTCCCAAAATCACTCCATGGTTGAAAACTTGCTTCCCAGAGACTTTTAATTATGTATTTTAATTCTCCTTTATTCCTTTTGATACCGTGATTTGTGTGTTAAGTGTTTCAGGCTTCATAGGGCATGAATGGCTTGGAAATTGGAGAGGAGGCCTGCAAAAATGGAAGGAACACAAGAAACTAAGGAGATGACCAGCGAGCAATGACGCGAGCGCATGGCCCACGCGAACGCGCGAAGTGAAGAATTCGCAGTGGCGCGGACGCGTGCCTGACGCAAACGCATGGATTGGAGTTTGCACAAGCGACGCGAACGCGTGAACCACACAATCGCGTGACAAGAAAAATTGCTGACTGACGCAAACGCGTGGACGACACGTACGCGTGACTTGCGCGATCTGCAAAATAAAAGAATACGCTGGGGGCGATTTCGGGCCACTTTTTGACCCAGTTTTCAGCCCAGAAACACAGACTAAACCTAGGAAACATGCAAAGACTCAACAGGCATCCACAGACATTGAGATTCATCACATTAGGATTACACTTAGTTTTAGATCTAAAATTTTGAGAGTTGCATTACATTGATAGTTTATGCTTTTGCTTGAATTTTTGGATGCTGAAAGTCATTACCTCCGTTGAAGACATTATTTTAGTTTGTTTCCTTATTCCCTTATTTTTAATTAGTTACTCATTGACTCTATTCAATTAAGTATGTTACATTTTGAATTTATTAATATATGGAGTTATTTTTATTTTAATTAATTTTAATCCTCTATTTTATTTTAATTAATTATGTCTTCTCATATTTTTATGATAATTAATTTAATGTTAATGGAGTAGAATTTCTACTTGACATGGAGGTTGATTAAGAGGTGATACTTGAGTTGAAATACTCAAGTGCTTGGTTAAACTGGACGTTGTTAGTTAACTTCATACTTACTAACACTAGACCTCCCTAAGGGAGAGGGCTAGGACCTGAGGGTAAGAGTTAGTTCAATCACCATACCTTTCCTTATTTAGTAAGGGAAAACTGAGTGAGAACAACAACCTTTTTACACCACACTTGAGAAGATCCCAACAAGGATAGAAGTTCCACTTAGTTATTCCCCCAGTCAAGGCCTTTTATTCAGAGTATCAATAATTATTCTTAGTTTATTTTTATTTCTTTAATTCACAATTATTTTAATTGCTCATTATCAAACTCAACTTTCTGGGAATTTTCTTATTAATAAATTACCACTCTTTCCTGCAACTCGTTGGGAGATGACCTGGGACTCATACTCCCAGTATTTTATTTCTAAACTTTGCGACAATCCTTTTTAAATTGGTGAGGCAGATCTTAGCTGGTTAAGAGCTATACGTGCAACACTGTCTCTTAATTGAAATCTCTAAATTGGTTAACTTCTGCCACGCATCAAATGCTCAATTATTAGCTATAAAGGGGTAAGGGGGTTTTTGGTTCATAAGAGAGCAAGAAAAGTAAATTAGGCAAGTAATTAAAGAAAACAAGATAAAGAACTCTTGGCTAAGACTTAGGTAATTGAGATCATCATCTTTGTCAATGATGCCAGGGCATTTTGGCCAGTTTCACTAACCTTTTCTTTACTGTTTTTAGGGTAGTTTCATGCATTTTCTTAGAAAATAAGCTCTTTTTGGGTAGATACTCACTTACATCTTGATTCAAGCATACATTGTGCACTTTACATGATTTCATGAGGATTTTGCATGAATTTAATGACAAATTGGATGTTGCATTTCCCATGACTTGGATTAGAACTGTGATGCACTTTATTGCTTGATTTCAGGATAAAAGAAGCAAGGAAGAACCACGTTAGCAGCCACGTTAATCTAACTAACGTGACCTCTAACGTGGAATGGGAGCTAACTTGCAAAGTTAATGAGAAAAGTAATCGCCAATAACGCCCTCGAAGCCATCATAGCCCACGTTAAGAGTCACGTTAACTTAGTTAACGTGAACTCTAACGTGGAAGAAGACAATAAGGCCAACGTTAGTGACACTCCCCTTTGTCACTAACGTTGGACCAAGCTCATAATTGGCCACGTTAGTTGCCACGTTAACTTAGTTAACGTGGCTTCTAACATTAAGAAGCAAAAGGGAAGCCAACGTTAGTGACATTCACCTTTGTCACTAACGTTGGCCAAGCTTCCATAAGCCACGTTAACTCCCACGTTAACTTAGTTAACGTGGAAGCTAACGTGGAGAGAGCAATTGGTCGCCAACTTTAGTGACACTTACCTTTGTCACTAACGTTGGGGTGAACCACCAAGAGCCACCATGAGCAACGTTAACTCCCACGTTAACTTAGTTAACGTGGAAGCTCCCACGTTAACTTAGTTAACGTGGAAGCTAACGTGGATAAAGAGGTAATAAACCAACGTTAGTGACACTCACCTTTGTCACTAACGTTGGAGATGGCTAGCATGACTACGTTAGAAGCCACATTAACTTAGTTAACGTGGACTCTAACGTGAGAAAGAGGGGCACATTGGAACGTTAGTGACAAAGGTAAGTGTCACTAACATTCCCGAAGGATTGGCAAACTTACGTTAAGAGCCACGTTAACTAAGTTAACGTGGACTCTAACGTAGGGAAGGGGGAGGCTTAGCAACGTTATTGGGAAAGGTAAGTCCCAATAACGTGTGTGAAGGACCAAGATGCAACGTTAGTGGTAACGTTTGTGCCACTAACGTTGAGGTTAACGTGGCTCATACTTGGGTGAGCAACGTTAGTGAAAAAGGTGATTTTCACTAACGTTCTCGAACCCACACTTTCACTTAACGTTAACACCACTAACGTCCTGAGCTAAAAGTCCCTGCCTACTTCACACTTTCTCTCTGCAAGCAAAGCTAAGCCCAATGATGAAGATAACTGCTTCAAACTCAGGATCCAAAAGCCCATACCCAAGACTTGAAGAGCCAACTAGAAGATCAGAAGAGTAGTATATATAGGAGTAACTTTGAATTAGTTAGGAGAGCTGAAAACTTTAGGGAGCCTTTGGCCTAGAATTACTCTCTGTATTTTACTTTCTCTGCACTTCTAGTTTACTTTCAGCATGTATTCTCCATCTTTGTTTTCATTTTCCAGAGCTATGAACAACTAAACCCCTTTCATTGGGTTAGGAAGCTCTGTTGTAATTTGATGGATCAATCTTAGTTTTCATTCCTCCTTCTTCTATCTTTTCTCTTGATTTTACTAGAAAGCTTTCGATCTTCATCCAATTGGGTAGTTATCTTGGAAAAGAAGCTATTCATACTTGGATCTCTTCTGAACCTTGAAAGAGGAATGAAGGGATCATGCTAGAAATGCTTTCTCATGCTGGACCAAATTGGGTGTGGATGGATATGTGACTATAATCCTTCCAACACTTGATTTGGAAAATGCATGTGGTATAATCAGTGACCATACTTCATCTCTTCTCATGAGCAATTGACCAAGGGATTAGCTATTGATCAAGACCTTGTAATTCGATCACTTAAGATTGCCAAGGAGATCAATGAATGCATTGATTGAGGAAGAGATGAAAATGAACTTGATCCGGAGAATGCAACATCTCCTGAGCCCAATGAACTCCCCATTTCTGATCTTACCCATTCTCTTTAATTTCTGCCATTTACTTTTATGAGCAATTACCCCATCCCCATTTAAGATTCTGCAATTTACTTTCCGCCATTTACATTCAGCTCTTTATTTCCAGCATTTACTGTTTCCACTATTTACTTTCCCGCCATTTAATTTTCTGCAATTCCCAACTCAAATTCTGGTTCGCTCAACTAGACCATTCCTTTAATTAAAGTTGCTTGATCAATCAATCTCTGTGGGATTCGACCTCACTCTATTGTGAGTTTATACTTGACGACGAATTTGGTACACTTGCCGAAGGAAATTTGTTTCGAGACAAGTTTTCTGCGTATCAAGTTTATGGCGCTGTTGCCGGGGATTGATTTTGAATCAACAATGATTAAATTGGAGGATAACTAGATTGAGCATTTTTAGTTTGTTCGATTTAATTTTCTGTTTGAGTAATTTACTTTCAGTTTTAGTTAATTTCTTCCCCTCCCCCTACTTTTTTGTTTTTTTTAGTTATTTACAATTCAGTTCACTGACCCACTAACTGTTTGATATATTGCATCACTCACACTAACAGTAATTCTAACAGAAATACTTCCTACATCTATTTTCTTTGCTTGTGCTTTGTTGGTTGTATGACAGGGAGAAGAAGCGGGGCTTCAACTTCCTTTGATTCAGAATCTGAGAGGACCTTCCTTAGATTAAGAAGGGAAGCAAGAGAAAAACGAGTAGTGGGTGCCGAGGAAGAGGAGGAATACTTTGAACCAAACATGGAAGAAAACATGGAAAACCATCATGAAGAAGAGGCTCACAACCATGGCAGAGAAGGTCGAGCAAATCATGCTGGGGAGGAGAGAAGAGTTTTAGGCTCTTACATCAATCCAAACCCAGGAAACTGTGGAAGTAGCATTCAAAAGCCGACCATCCATGCCAATAATTTTGAACTAAAACCGCAGCTCATCACCCTTGTTCAGAACAACTGTTCATTCGGAGGAGGAGTCCAAGAAGACCCCAATCAACATCTAACCACCTTCCTGAGGATATGTGACACGGTGAAGTCTAATGGTGTTCATCCTGACACCTATAGACTGCTCTTATTTCCATTCTCACTCAAGGATAAGGCAGCCAAGTGGCTGGAGTCTTTTCCGAAGGAGAGTTTGACAACTTGGGAAGATGTGATGAAAAAATTTTTAGCCAGATTCTATCCTCCCCAAGGAATCAACAGGCTGAGAGCTGAGGTCCAAACTTTCAGGCAACAAGATGGTGAGACTCTATATGAAGCATGGGAGAGGTTTAAGGACCTGACAAGGAGGTGTCCACCAAATATGTTCAATGAATGGGTGCAGCTACACATTTTCTATGAAGGTCTTTCTTATGAATCAAAGAAAGCAGTAGACCACTCATCCGGGGGATCTTTGAACAAGAAGAAGACCATTGAAGAAGCCATAGATGTCATTGAGACTGTAGCAGAAAATAACTATTTCTATGCTTCTGAAAGAGGGAACACTAGAGGAGTGATGGAGCTAAACAATGTAGATGCTCTGCTGGCCCAAAATAAGCTCATTACCAAGCAGCTGGCTGACCTCATCAAGAAGATGGAGAGGAACCAAGTAGCAGCAATCACCACTTCATCAGCAACCCAAGAAGGAGTGAATGAAGAAGCAGAGGGTAGTCAGGAGCAAGCCAACTACATTGGGAATTCACCTAGGCAAAACCATGATCCATACTCCAAGACCTACAACCCTGGTTGGAGGAATCACCCAAACTTTGGGTGGGGGAATCAACAAGATCAAGGCCAAGATCAGAGACGTCACAACCCCAACAACAATGCAGCTCACTAACAATTCACATAGAGAACATATCAATACAACCATAACAACACCTCTCCACATCCATATCAAAACCAAAATAACATTTCTCATCCCTCCACCTCTAATCCCAATCCACCATCAATTGATGACAGACTTTCAAGGATTGAGAATCTACTTGAAGGCATAGGCAAAGAGATTCAAGACAGTAAAGCGTTCTGAGAAGAAGTGATATTCAATATGCAGAATCAGGATGCTGCCATCAAGAAACTTGAGACACAAATTGGCTACTTATTCAAGCAAATTCACAGCCACAACTTTCATAGCAATACTAACTCAACCCAAAGGGAGGAGTGTCAGGCTATCACCCTTCGGAGTGGCAACGAACTGAAGGAAACCCCCCAGAAACCACAAGAAAAGGACTCAAATAAAGAGGAAGAAGAGCAGGATGGAGCTCGAGTGCCCACTTTGAGTTCACAAAAAGGGGAAGGAGTGCTGAAGACAGACGTCCCAAGAGTCCCATACCCTCAGCAATTAAAAAAGAAGGGGGATGACAACCAGTTTTCGAGATTTTTGGAAATCTTCAAGAAACTACAAATCAACATACCCTTTGCTGAAGTAATAGAACAAATGCCACTCTACGCCAAGTTTTTAAAGGAGCTAATGACTAAGAAGAGAAGCTGGAAGAACAAAAAAACTGTGATATTAACCGAAGAATGTAGTGCTATCATTCAGCACAAACTACCCCAGAAATTGAAGGATCCCGGGAGTTTTCAGATCTCCTGTATCATAGGGGAAATCACAGTGGAGAAGGCTCTTTGTGACTTAGGAGCCAGCATCAATTTGATGTCAGTAGCTATGATGAGGAAGATGAAAATCGAGGAGGCTAAACCAACAAAAATGGCCTTACAACTGGCAGACCAATCGTTCAAGTTCCCTCATGGCATCGTATAAGATTTGCTGGTGAAAGTGGGAGATTTTATCTTCCCAGCAGACTTTGTAGTGCTGGACATTCAAGATGAAGCCAAGGCTTCCATCATCCTGGGAAGGCCGTTCTTGGCCACTGCTAGAGCTGTCATTGATGTACAAAAAGGAGATCTCACCCTGAGATTACACAATGAAAAGATGACGTTCAATGTGTTCAAGCCATGAGTTACCCACCAGAACAATTGGGAGAATGTATGAGGTTGGACTCACTTGAAGATGCAGTGCAGGAAAGTTTTGAAGACGAAGAACCTGAAGGTTTAATAGAGGAGGAGTCAACATTTAGTGAAGAGGTTGCAACAGCAGAGATTCATATACAAGGTGCACCAAAGGAAGAGAACGAAAAGTCAGAAGCACCCAAACTTGAACTCAAAGCACTGCCACCCACTCTCAAATATGCATACTTAGGAGAGAATGAAAGTTACCCAGTGATCATAAGCTCGTGCCTCAACCAAGATCAAGAGGATGAACTACTCAAAGTATTGCGAAAGTACAAGGATGCCATTGGATGGACTCTTGCTGACCTGAAAGGAATAAGTTCAGCCATATGTATGCATAAGATACTACTGGAAGATGATGCCAAACCATCCATTCAATCCTAAAGGAGGCTGAACCCAATCATGAAGGAAGTGGTACAGAAAGAAGTTATGAAGTTATGGCAGGGAGGGATAATCTACCCGATCTCAGACAGCCCCTGGGTCAGCCCCGTGCATGTCGTGCCCAAAAAGGGAAGAATCACTGTAGTTCCCAATGAGAAGAACGAACTAATTCCTACAAGGACCGTCACAGGATGGCGGATGTGCATAGACTATCGGAAACTCAATGAGGCTACACGAAAGGACCATTTCCCCCTCCCATTTATGGATCAGATGTTGGAAAGACTTGTAGGACACGCATATTACTGTTTTCTTGATGGTTATTCAGGATATAACCAAATAGTGGCTGATCCCAGAGACCAAGAGAAAACTTCATTTACTTGTCCATATGGAGTGTTTGCCTACAGGCGCATGTCATTTGGGCTATGTAATGCACCTGCGACTTTCCAACGCTGCATGCTTTCTATCTTCTCAGATATGATAGAGAAATTCATCAAAGTTTTTATGGATGATTTTTCGGTATTCGGAGATTCATTTACTAGCTGCCTGAGTCACCTTGCCTTAGTATTGAAAGGTGCCAAGAGACCAATCTGGTCTTGAACTGGGAGAAATGTCACTTTATGGTGGCAGGAGGAATAGTCCTTGGCCATAAGGTTTCTAACCAAGGCATTGAAGTGGACAGGGCTAAAGTGGAACTTGTTGAAAAACTGCCTCCACCCAGTGATGTCAAGGCAATTAGGAGCTTTTTAGGGAATGCTGGCTTTTACAGAAGATTTATTAAAGATTTTTCAAAGATAGCCAAGCCGTTAAGCAATCTCCTTGTATCTGATACACTATTTATCTTCGATGAATCATGCATGCTAGCATTTGAAAATTTGAAAATAAGGTTGCCCTCTGCTCCTATTATTTCCCCACCTGATTGGAACTTACCATTTGAATTGATGTGTGATGCATCTGATTTTGCAGTTGGGGCAGTGTTAGGACAGAGGAAAGATAACTTAGTCCATGTGATATACTATGCTATCAAAGTCCTTAATGATACTCAAAGAAATTATACCACTACTGAAAAGGAGTTGCTAGCTATAGTTTTTGCATTTGACAAGTTTAGATCATACCTCATCGGTGCTAAAGTGATTGTTTTCACAGATCATAGAGCACTTAAATACTTGTTTGCCAAGCAAGAATCAAAACCAAGACTAATAAGATGGATCTTATTGTTGCAGGAATTCAACATTGAAATTAGAGACAAGAAAGGAGTGGAGAACAAGGTAGCAGATCACCTATCCAGAATCCCGCATGAGGAAAGTGGAACACATGATACAAGTGTGAACGAGCTCTTCCCTGATGAGCAGCTGATGACAGTTCACAAAGCACCATGGTTCGCAGACATTGTCAACTTCAAGGCAACTGGGGCCTTACCTCCAGAGATCAATAAACATCAAAAAAAGAAGCTCATGAATGATGCAAAATACTTTGTCTGGGATGAGCCATATCTCTTCAAGAAGTGTTCAGATGGAATCCTTAGAAGATGTGTTTCGGAAGAAGAAGGACGAGAGGTCCTATGGAATTGCCACGGCTTATGCTATGGAGGCCACTTTGGAGGGGACAGGACTATAGCAAAGGTGTTACAAAGCGGATTCTTTTAGCCCACTCTTTTCAAGGATGCCAAAGAACTAGTAAAGAGCTGTAATGAATGCCAAAGATCTGGAAACTTGCCCAAAAGAAATGAGATGCCACAAAATTTCATCTTGGAATTGGAACTATTTGATGTGTGGGGAATCGATTTCATGGGACCATTCCCAACCTCATATTCAAACAAGTACATCTTGGTAGCAGTGGATTACGTTTCCAAGTAGGTAGAGGCTATTGCAACCCCAACAAATGATAACAAGGTGGTCATGAACTTCCTCAGGAAGAATATCTTTAGCCGGTTTGGAGTCCCACGAGCACTCATCAGTGATGGAGGGAGCCATTTTTGTAACAGACCACTAGAAGCTCTTCTCCTACGATATGGGGTAAAACACAAGGTGGTCACGCCTTACTATCCCCAAACAAGTGGGCAAACGGAGATATCCAACAGAGAGCTAAAGAGGATTCTGGAAAAGACTGTGGGTGCATCAAGAAAGGATTGGTCGAAGAAACTGGATGATGCTCTTTGGGCTTACAGAACAGCATTCAAAACACCACTTGGAATGTCCCCATATCAACTGGTCTATGGGAAAGCTTGTCATTTACCACTGGAGCTGGAACACAAAGCTCTCTGGGCTATCAAGATACTAAATTTTGACAGCATTGCTGCTGGTGCAAAGAGGATCTTGCAGCTGCAAAAGATGGAGGAATTCAGGTCACAAGCCTATGAAACTACCAAGATGTATAAAGAGAAGGCAAAGAGAAGACATGACCTGCATCTTGCACCCAGGAGTTTCGAAAAGGGGCAGCAAGTACTCCTCTACAATTCCAAATTAAAATTGTTCCCAAGAAAACTCAAATCAAGGTGGTCCGGGCCTTTTCTTGTCACAAAAGTCTCGCCATATGGACACATCGAAATCATGGATGAAGGTTCAGAGAGGACTTTTACAGTAAACGGACAAAGACTCAAGCATTATCTGGGCAACATGGGGGAAAACCCCAGAGTAAAGTATCATCTCAAGTAAAGGAGGAATCGTCGAGCTAGCGACGATAAAAGAGCGCTCTATTGGGAGGCAACCCAACCTCAGTTAGTTTTCTTTTCATCTTTATTTCAATAAAGATCACAAGTTATTTCCCCTGTATTGCAAGGAGCTAAGTTTGGTGTTCCACACCAAAACAATTCAAGAGTGAAAGTGTAATTCTAAGTTTGGTGTTCCACCAAAGGAATTTAGTTAGAATCACACTCCATTCCCAAAGCACACTGCTAGCTCCAACCAATCAAGGGAAACCACTTAGATCTAGTTAGATTTAGTTTTGTTAAACAACAAGATATGAGGTTCTCTGCATATATGCAAGGTTTTGTACTAGGCAAGAAACTAAGTTTTGTGTTCACACACCAAATTAAGTTCATAAGTCACAAGCATACATGCAAGCTAACTATTTCTCAAGTGCTTTGGGAACAAGCAACTTCCAATAACTTTGCAGGAATCTTATGAGGAAATGGTGCACCTTCACCCAAGGAAGTGAGGTAGCAAAGACTAGGATGATGACAAAAAGAAGGCAACTAGAAACCATCACCCAAAGGTTGTATTGTTACTTAATTCCATAAACTTAGAATGTTGAAAGTTGGAAGTCCGAATGCACTTTTGATTAATAGTTACTCGTTAGTTGGAACCCTTTTAAATTCTGTCTTTTAAGCTTTTTGTTGAATAGGTCTATGCTTGCTAGTCTTTATGTCACTGCATCCTTACTTTGCTTACTTGTATGCTTGTCCTTTTGAATCAAATGAAAAGAGAATGAGTGTTTTATAAAAGACCATAGTGGAGTTCATACTATGGAGCAAGTTCCTGAGTTTGTGGTGTGGTCATAAGTTAGCTAAGTTGGTTCAACCACAAGGTGGGAAGACAACTATCTGTCATGAATACTATGCTTTGAACATACCCATGAGACTAGCTAAATAATAAGATCCTAATAAGAAAAAGGGAAAGAACAATCAAAGTTGAAGAATAAAAGAAAAAAAAATAATAGCAAGAAAAGAGGCTAGGCACCAAGGGTTTGAGCCTTGAGGGATGTGTCTGTGGTGTTCCTGTACCAAGGATCTGCTTGGATTACTAAGCTCTCAGGGGTGCTTTATCACTTGGTAACTTGGGTTAACTAACCCGGGATTATCAGCTGAAAGTCCACTATCAAGAGCAATCTTTGCTACAGAACATTTAGTAACCCAAAGAGGTGCTGGACACCAAGATCTCAAGGAAAGAAAATAAACAAACCATGTGCTTGTGGTGTGTATGTATGGGGGAGAGACTTGAGGAAGTAAGTCCTTAGGGGTGCTTCAACACCTAGCACCTTGAACCAACTGGTTCGGGAGTGTTGGCTGAAAGCTTATTTTAAAGAGTTGCCCCCTTACAGAGCACTTAGCCTAAGAACACAAATAAGCCCTGAAATGACAACAAAAGGATCAATGAATAAAAGTCTCATGGGATGCAATCACAGTGAGTATTCTAGGACCTGATAAAGGTCTGAAAGCCAGTGAAGGAATGAACCTAAGTTGCTAGGCATGAAACCACCATAAAACCAGAAACATGACTTCCACAAGAATGACTCATTTCTCTTGGCATTCCATTCATCATTCTCTTATTCCAGTACTTGCTTAGGACAAGCAAGGTTTAAGTTTGGTGTTGTGATGCCAGAGCATTTTCGCCAGTTTCACTGACCTTTTCTTTACTGTTTTTAGGGTAGTTTCATGCATTTTCTTAGAAAATAAGCTCTTTTTGGGTAGATATTCACTTACATCTTGATTCAAGCATACATTGTGCACTTTACATGATTTCATGAGGATTTTACATGAATTTAATGACAAATTGGATGTTGCATTTCCCATGACTTGGATTAGAACTTTGATGCACTTTATTGCTTGATTTCAGGACAAAAGAAGCAAGGAAGAACCACGTTAGCAGCCACGTTAATCTAACTAACGTGACCTCTAACGTGGAATGGGAGCTAACTTGCAAAGTTAATGAGAAAAGTAATCGCCAATAACGCCCTCGAAGCCATCATAGCCCACGTTAAGAGTCACGTTAACTTAGTTAACGTGAACTCTAATGTGGAAGAAGACAATAAGGCCAACGTTAGTGACACTCCCCTTTGTCACTAACGTTGGACCAAGCTTATAATTGGCCACGTTAGTTACCACGTTAACTTAGTTAACGTGGCTTCTAACGTTAAGAAGCAAAAGGGAAGCCAACGTTAGTGACATTCACCTTTGTCACTAACGTTGGCCAAGCTTCCATAAGCCACGTTAACTCCCACGTTAACTTAGTCAACGTGGAAGCTAACGTGGAGAGAGCAATTGGTCGCCAACGTTAGTGACACTTACCTTTGTCACTAACGTTGGGGTGAACCACCAAGAGCCACCATGAGCAACGTTAACTCCCACGTTAACTTAGTTAACGTGGAAGCTAACGTGGATAAAGAGGTAATAAGCCAACGTTAGTGACACTCACCTTTGTCACTAACGTTGGAGATGGCTAGCATGACTACGTTAGAAGCCACGTTAACTTAGTTAACGTGGACTCTAACGTGAGAAAGAGGGGCACATTGGAATGTTAGTGACAAAGGTAAGTGTCACTAACGTTCCCGACGGATTGGCAAGCTTACGTTAAGAGCCACATTAACTAAGTTAACGTTGACTCTAACGTAGGGAAGGGGGAGGCTTAGCAACGTTATTGGGAAAGGTAAGTCTCAATAACGTGTGCGAAGGACCAAGAGGCAATGTTAGTCGTAACGTTTGTGCCACTAACATTGAGGTTAACGTGGCTCATACTTGGGTGAGCAACGTTAGTGAAAAAGGTGATTGTCACTAACGTTCTCGAACCCACACTTTCACTTAACGTTAACACCACTAACGTCCTGAGCTAAAAGTCCCTGCCTACTTCACACTTTCTCTCTGCAAGCAAAGCTAAGCCCAATGATGAAGATAACTGCTTCAAACTCAGGATCCAAAAGCCCATACCCAAGACATGAAGAGCCAACTAGAAGATCAGAAGAGTAGTATATATAGGATTAACTTTGAATTAGTTAGGAGAGCTGAAAACTTTAGGGAGCCTTTGGCCTAGAATTACTCTCTGTATTTTACTTTCTCTGCACTTCTAGTTTACTTTCAGCATGTATTCTCCATCTTTGTTTTCATTTTCCAGAGCTATGAACAACTAAACCCCTTTCATTGGGTTAGGGAGCTCTGTTGAAATTTGATGATCAATTTTAGTTTTCATTCTCCTTCTTCTATCTTTTCTCTTGATTTTACTAGAAAGCTTTCAATCTTCATCCAATTGGGTAGTTATCTTAGAAAAGAAGCTATTCATACTTGGATCTCTTCTGAACCTTGAAAGAGGAATGAAGGGATCATGCTAGAAATGCTTTCTCATGTTGGACCAAATTGGGTGTGGATGGATGTGTGACTATAATCCTTCCAACACTTGATTTGGGAAATGCATGTGGTATAATCAGTGACCATACTTCATCTCTTCACATGAGCAATTGACCAAGGAATTGGCTATTGATCAAGATTTGAGAGATTGAATTACAAGGAATTATAATTCCATCACTTAAGATTGCCAAGGAGATCAATGAATGCATTGATTGAGGAAGAGATGAAAATGAACTTGATCCAGAGAATGCAACATCTCCTGAGCCCAATGAACTCCCCATTTCTGATCTTACCCATTCTCTTTAATTTCTGTCATTTACTTTTATGAGCAATTGCCCCATCCCCATTTAAGATTCTGCAATTTACTTTCCGCCATTTACATTCAGCTCTTTATTTCCAGCATTTACTGTTTCCATTATTTACTTTCCCGCCATTTAATTTTCTGCAATTCCCAACTCAAATTCTGGTTCGCTCAACTAGAACATTCCTTTAATTAAAGTTGCTTGATCAATCAATCTCTGTGGGATTCGACCTCACTCTATTGTGAGTTTTTACTTGACGACGAATTCGGTACACTTGCCGAAGGAAATTTGTTGCGAGACAAGTTTTCCGCGTATCATTCAACAAACCAAATATTGATAATCATGAGAGGCCAACCTATTAAGTCTACTTCCCCAAGCTTTAACTACATAACATCTACTCCTAAGCTTTGAAGTACATCAAATAGGTTTGATCACATCAACCCGTAAGACCCAACCTACCTACTAATTAACTTAGTAGTGGGTTAGCGTTAATGGGTGTCAAATTGATCACCAGGGGTTCTCAAATCACCAAATCCATTATACCCAATAACTCAAATTTACCTAATTCCCTTAGCTTAGACCAAGAGTCAACAAAACTACTTAAAAACAAAGGAGAACATTTCATCAAACACATAGAGTGCAATAGAAAGAAACATCATAAATTGCAAGACTAATAAAATCTACCAACTACTAATTGCGAGAAAAATAAATTCACAACTCAATTCATCAATAAAAAGAAAAATCAATATCAATTTGCATTAAATGTAAACCAAATCCAACATGAGTTCAACATCACAAAAGAGAGCAAAATGAGAATTTAACATTACAAATAAGAGAATCAAGATGTAGAAATGAGAAATTATAGAAGAAATAAGATGAGATCAAGTAATTAAACATTGATCTAAGATAATCTAACCTAATCCTAACCTAATTCTAGAGAGAAGAGGGAGCTTCTCTCTCTAGAAAACTAACTAAAGGCTCATGTTGGCTAAACTAATTCCCCCTCCCCCCTTTGCTTGGACTTCAATTCTGCATGAAATACACTCAGAAACAAGTTGGATTTAGGGCTGGATAGCTCAGAAATTGCCCCCAGCGTTTTGCCCTTAAGTGGGCCATGTGAGAGTATTGGCGCGTGCGCGCCATGTGCGCGTGCGCGTCGATTGGCAAAATCTTCACCCGCGCAGACGCATCATGTACGGGTGCGCGTCTCTATGTAAAACCACTTTTGCGCGTGCGTGCCTTGTACGCGTGCACGTCCATTGATGCATTCCCAATCTTTGTTTCTTCATGCATTCTCCCCTTTGTATGCTTTTTTACTCATTTCTTCCATCCAATACTTGCCTTATAAACCTGAAATCACTCAACACACATATCAAGGCATCAAATGGAATTAAAGTGAATCAAAATTACCAATTTAGGGCCTAAAAAGCATGTTTTTACACTTAAGCATAATTCAAGGGAAAATTACAAAATCATGCTATTTCATTGAATAAATGTGGGAAAAGGCGGTAAAATCCCCTAAAATAAGCACAAGATAAATCACAAAATCGGGGTTTATCAAATCTCCCCACACTTAAACTAAGCATGTCCTCATGCTGAAATCAAGAAGGAAGCAAAGGGTATTAACATTTATTCAATGCAACTAACTAAATGCAATCTATCTATATGAATGCAATCTATTTACATGATGCAATAGCTTAGTCAAAATAAATCAATCTCCAAGAATACATATGCAAGCACAAGGGCTAAGGTATTAGCAATCAAACCAAACCACAATTGGATTGAATCATTGAAAGATCTTACAAACTTGCAAGAAAAGATGAGCATGGGTGGAAACATGTAATTGAGCGATTAAACCCTCGCCGGATGTGTATCCGCTCTATGCACTCAAGTGTATGGGGTTGATTCACTCAATTCCTCCCTTAATCATGCTTTCCAAGATTTGTTTTTCATCTAACAATCAACAATTACTTCATGCATGCATGCAAGTATCATGAGGACTTTCTATAGGTTGTAATGGGGCTAGGGTCAAGGTAGGATGCATATGGTCAAGTGAGCTTGAAATTCGAATCTTTGATTAACTTAAACTTCCCACCTAACCTATGACAACCTAAACAATTCTAAACAATCCTAGCTATCCATTCTTCACTTTTTCACACACTCATGTATTCTTTTTAGATTCTCACACATATGCATTGAATTTATGAAACCTTAATCTTTGGGACATTTTGTTCCCTTTTTGTTGTAAATTTTTTTTATATGAGCATCAATGCATATGGTTTGCACATGATTAATACATGAGTATGTACCCAGTTCTTGAAAATTTCTCAACAAAAACACAAATACACTTTTATCTCTACCTAATGTACCCAACTTTCCCAAAATCAAATGATAAACACTCTCACTAGCCTAAGCTAATCAAAGATCCAAACAAGGGACATTTATTGTTTTTCACTTAAGCTTGTAATGTACTACAATTATGAACAAATGGGTTAAGCATAGTCTCAAGATTGGTTAATAATGGAAGATAAAAGGTTAGCTATTTGGGTAAGTGAGCTATTTGAACAATGGCCTCAATCATATAAATGCATGTATACACAAAATAATGGACATAAAGAATCAAACAAATTAATGATTACAATCATAGGAAGAGAATAATGCACACAAGAATGAAAGTAAGTGGTTATATATGATGTAACCACACAATTAGGCTCAAATCTCACATGCTTGTGTTCTTTGCTCAAAACATGATCCACAAGTGTATAATTTCAAGCAAGTTCTAAAAAAAATTTTTTCAACCAATTGGGGTGGTGCCCTAAAAATGAATTTCTTGGAAATTTTCATCATATTGACTAGGCTTATTCTAATGCAATGTTGTGATTTAGAAAATTTTAAAAATTTTCCCTAGTTTGCCCCTTCTTCAATCAAAACACAATTCTTATATAAAAAGGGTTCACTAGATTTTTAACAATCCCAATACATTTTTCTAATCACAATCAAAAACTAAGATGCAATATATATATATATATATATATATATATATATATATATATATATATATATATATATATATATAAAAGTATGCAACAACCAAAACAAGAGTATCCATAATAGCAAATATGTACAGTAATCCTAAAATGATCTAAAAGATAAAGTGCAAAATAAAATAAAGTAGCAGAAACTAGAAATAGATGTCCAAAAATTCACCACATTAATGTAAACACCGGTCACTAACGGTGACCTTCCCACACTTTAGAATCAAGCATCGTCCTCGATGCTACTGCTGAAGCTCAGGATGGGGGTCAACAATTGCGCCAGGCTGTGGCTTAGGTACTGGCTATGGGACTAGGACTGGCTGTGCCTCTGGCTGTGGCTGTGGAGTGTCCTGCTGAACCTCAGGAGGGTGCTGAACCTCAGTGGTGACCTATTTCTCTGAAGGTGCATCCTGATGAGTCAGCTCCTCGTCATGCTCCTCACCATGCTCCTACTCCTGATCCTGCTCATCGGAGGCGGGAGAGTCTGGGAGCGGCGGTAGCTCGATGCCCTATGATACAAACACCTGGTCGATGCGGTCGAGGCGTCTCACGACACAACGCTCGAGGGGCTCCATGAAGCGAAGTAGGTTCTGCACCAACAGGTAAGTGGGCTCAGGTGCTGGTGGTGGTGGTAAGGATGCTGCGGCTGCTGAAGTAGAGGGGGTCCTGTTGCTGCTGCTGATGATGAGGGCTAAGCTGCCTCCTCTACTGCTCTAGCTCAAGAACAGCGTTTGGGTGGGGGCTTCTCGTGCACCCACCCACCCCATGGAATTGTAACTTCCTTCTCATCGTCATCTAGGGGCGGTGGTGTCACGTCATCATCCTCCCATGGAACATCAGCCATCTCGATCATGCTGGTGACCAATGTAGGAAAGGGCAGCAGGTTATAGATATGCGCGCGCCACATAATCTGCCTGATCAGTCAGGGGAAGTTTACCTCCTTCCCCTCCATCACACACCCAATCAGAACTAGCATATCCATCGAAATCTCTGAGAAGTGAGTGGTGGG
Source organism: Arachis ipaensis (assembly GCF_059453495.1). Taxonomy (NCBI): domain Eukaryota; kingdom Viridiplantae; phylum Streptophyta; class Magnoliopsida; order Fabales; family Fabaceae; genus Arachis; species Arachis ipaensis. The sequence continues at coordinate 89,486,019 of NC_142444.1, forward strand.
GAAGACATAGTGGGCGAAGATATGCTGCCAGGTCCTAGCCTCCCTCGACAGATAGGTGAAATGCATCCCTTGGGTTTCTTGTTCCCAGAATCCATCACCCAGGGGGCATCAGGTGTAGCAATCACACGCTTAAGCGCCTCATAGTCAAATGTCATACAATGGATGGCTATCTCTGCCTGGTTATAGGTGCAGGTGTCATCAGGGCGATGGTAGCAAAGCAGTGCATCCCCAATAGCAGCCTCAGTGATCATAATCTCTCTACCCCGCAGCTGAACTGAATCAAGAGGGGATCGAAAGAAGTTTTAATAAAATTCTCTCACCCATGAAGTGTTCACCCTCCCCAAATCTTTGTCAACAAAGTTCAATCCTAACTCCAGAATGCGGGTGTTAATGGCACGCCTCACATCATTGGGAAGGAGCAGTTTCTTCTCAATGTTAAGATTCTTCTTCCGGAAGTCGGAGAAGCAGAGTTCACAGTAGAGGTTTGGGAATTTGATTGGGTTAGTGGGTGGTAGCAGCTGATTTTCCTTATCCTCTTCATTCAGGGGATTCTTAGCATAGTTTGCATAAGGCGAGGGGGTAGAAGTCTTAGAGCGCTTTCTCTTTTTGGAGGTAGTGGCTATAGCTTTTCCTTTGTCTGACATCCTGAAAAACAGAGATGATACAATATAAGCAGATAGCCAAACAGATATAAAGCACTCAAAGCAAAGCATATTCATGAAGTGAAGAAAGAAAAGAGATTTCTTGGAATGCAAGCAACAGAATTTAGAATTCAAATCAGACTTCAAACCAAGAATTCAAACCACAATTGCACATTACTTGTTCATCATGCCTAAGAAACACCATATCCAAAGGAATGATCAGAAGAGTTAAGTTGAAAACTAAAAGAAAAGTTAGTTGGTTAAACAAGTTAGAGTTAGAAATTAGTTGAAAATCAGGGATATGGTGGTTACCGGCTCAATTCAAAAGGAATGTACAAAATAGGAATGTAAGCACACTCACAATCATGAAATGCATCAAGCCATTGATGATGAAATATAATATTACTAGAAAGCGACTAATGTGAAACAAACCGTCAATCAATGTAAAGATCACTAGTGGTGTTGGTGAAATCAAAACCTTGACAATCAAATAAATCAAACAATAATTAACACCAATCCCAACAATGCATACAAGTCATAAGTTGAGAAAAGAGTGGAAAGCTTTATGGTCTATATGGCTTAATGTAAATAATGTATGAATAAAGTGAAGCACATCAGCCACATAGATTAAAAACTTTCAAACTTATGTGTTTATGCAAAAGAGGCATGAAATCTTAAAAGAGTTACAAGTGATGGCCAATCTGAAAATTCATTCAAATCATTCAATGCCTATAAGCAATTCATCATGAATAACAAGCACAGAATGTGATAATCATGACCCAAAACTTGTTCTTAAGGATTTTCCAAACCATTTAGCTCATGAAGTTCTATTGACACAGAAGTCGTCAAATAGAAGTTTGTTGCATCAATCAAAACTTTGTTATTTCACGGAACATGGTTATGAAAAATCCGGCAGCATTTCGGCAGTACGTTGGCTACTTTCCCAAATTCAAACAAGCAAGTCTAATCCATATGAATTCATTGGATATGAAAAAACACAAAGATTATGTATGAGTTCATATGAATTGAACAAATGAGTCAATATTTCTGCAGTAGTTCATCATAAAACAATTTAACCAGACTAGCATGCTACAAAAGCTTTATTTCCTTACACAATGCACAGAGAAACTGTCTTCAGCACAGCACCAGAACAACATCAAGAATAAAATAAAATAGGAATTCAGCAACAACAATGGTCTTGAAACAAGAATAAGATGGAAAATTGAAGTGGAGCAGTCGACAATTCAATTCGAATTCGAGAAAAAAAAAATCACCCCATCAACAATGAACCATTCAATAAGCACGTAATCTGAATTCCAACAATTTAAACACAAAGCAGCATTAAAATAGTCAGCAGCATTAGGCAAGGTAAACATGCAGCATAAGCAAAGCAATGAAACAGAGCAAATCCACATGGCAGCAGAAATTCAAATAAGCCTAAATCCACTACTCAGCCCAGGTTCTCTAACCACCTAATCAAACTACCTCTAACTAAACTAATCTAACTAAACTAAAATTAACAATAAGAAGTAAGAGAAAGACAGAGTAGAGGTTCAGGTTGTGAAACTTGTAAGCAGAGCGGAAGCAGAAATGGGAGAAAAGGGCAGACGAGGCAGTAAGGTGGTGCTGCCAGCGGCGATGCCCACTCCGGCGACAATGGTGTCGTGGTTGCTTGATGGTGGTGGAGCAGAGAGTAGGAACGGAGGCAGAGCAGGGAGGGAGGTTGATATAGAGAGAGCCGAGGAGTGAGAAAGAGAGGGAGAGTGAGGAAGAGGGGGTTGTGGCGATGGTGTGGTGTCGCCGGAGGTCGCTGGTTGTGGAGGGAGAAAGGAGAAGGGTGTTTCTGGTGAGTGAGGGAGAAGGAGAAGAGACGTTGGGGTGAGGGACGAAAAGGGGTTGCGCGAATGCGCTAGGGCTTCGCGTCCCTGGGGTAAGTAAAAATTTGAATCCACGCGTGCGCGCACCTTACGTGTCCGCGTGGGTGGAGGCAATTAAGGATTGGCACGGAAGCGCCATATGCGCTTGCGCGTAGATGGAGGAATTGGCAATGGGCGCGGACGCGTACAGTGCACGTCCGCGCGGGTAAGCTGGGCCAGAGGCACAAAAGGGGCCCAGAGTTGGCACAACTCTCAGGTCCTTTGGCCTGGGTGATGCTAAAACGCATCGACGCGCGCGCGTACTGTGCGCGTTCGCGTAGATGGCTTGAGCTTATGAAATGGGCGCGAAGGCACCAGCTGCGCCAACACGTGGGTAAGGAAACAGGAAGTGGCGCAGACGCGTACAGCGTGCGTCCGCGTGGGTTGAAGCACAGAGTTGGCCCAAAAGTGGCAAAACTCTCTTGTCCTTGGCCCAGAAAGCTAAAATGCGCAGCCGACGCGCGCGCGCACCATGCTCTTGCGCGTGGCTTGGCTTTCTTCTCTTTCTTTTTTTTATGAGCATCAAAAAGAACTCAATGTCCTCCTAATCTCCTCTAAGACTAACTAGCTAAGATGCAAAATTAAGCACATTTTGAAATTTTGGGGATTTTTCAAACAAATTGAGGAAACTTTCAATCCAAGCAAAAACTCAAATTCAAAGAATCATCTCTAATTAAAGCATAGAACGTATAAACACCTTAGCAAGCAAAGAAAAATGTACTAAGAAGTAAAGAATTTATATACAATGGAACCCAATTCATTCATTCATTATATCTACAAGAGAATGGAAAGAGTTTACCATGGTGGGGTGTCTCCCACCAAGCACTTTTAGTTTAAGTCCTTAAGTTGGACAATTGGGAGGCTTCTTGTCAAGGTGGTTTATGCTTGTATCCATCCTTGAACCTCCAAGAGTGCTTGTCCTTCAATCGGTTGTCAGATGTTCCAACCTTCTTCACCAAGCTTTGGTGATGTTCTCTCCAAAATATGAGCTCCCAAAATTGATTGCTATGATGTGATCCAGGATCTCATACTTTGTCTTCGCACCCATCTTCTAGTTGATCGACTTGATTCCGTCCGGGTGACGAGAAAGCAGAATTCTCATGAAAGCACCAAACTATCCTCCTAGACCCATTTAATTGAGCATTGCACCAATCCATGCTCTTCAATTTTGAGCTTCCAACCATAATGAGTCTATATTTACAACGCCAACCACTAAACATCCTCCTCTTTCGCTTAATTCCACAAAGCGCCCTAAGTTGGCCATCCGTTTCAAGCAAACCATACTCAAGTGGGACAATAAAGCTGAGAGTTAGAAGTTTTACCCACTCAAGCGAAGTATTGGATGGTGAACTAGGTGAAGGAGTTCCCAAAGATCTTGATAAAGCATGCTCTACTCCTGTCCATCCTCTTCTAGAGGTTTCCATCACTTGGCAAGGTTTTTTAAGTTTCTCCTCTTGCCAAGCTTCCTCAAGCTCACATTCGTCTTCACCAATTTCTTCTATCTCTTCCCCATCACTCTCATCATAGATAGGAGGTCTCATGAAGTCTACCTCGTCATCAAATCTAAGCATTTTGGGGAAGGACTCTTCAAACTCGAAAGAATCATATGTTGGTGCGGAATCATCATAGATAGGAGGGCTTGTTGCTTGGAACACTTCTTCTGGTTCTTCACTTACAATAGGTCTTGGAGGTTGCACATCCTCCTCAACCTTGCTTTCTAGTCCACCGGGAGAAGGCTCAACAAGATCGTCAAGGTAATTGGTTAATGTGGGCAAAAAATCACTAGTGATGGAATCCACTTCCTGATCAATTTCCTTTAACTCTCCGTTTACTTTTGCAACTTTACTCTCCTCTTTAACATCCTTTATGTGCTCAACATATCCCAAACATCCACCCACTACTTCCTTGTGTTCGCTAATCTCTATCTTCTCCTCTTGTTGCACTTCTTGCTTCAACTCTTCTTCCTCACCATGGAGCTTCAAGTTCATTTCTTTACTAAGCTCTTTGATTGTTTCTCCACATTTAACAATGGGGGTACTTATGGTGCATGAGCCTAGGTGGGATGTTAGGTGATTCACGGCTTCTACCATGATAGCTATCCTTGCTCTTAGCTCCTTAAACTTAGTTTCATCCTCCTCTTGTCGCCTTAAGATACGAGATTCAAGGTCTCTCAGTTCTAATTTGAAGCTTTCGTCAGGAGGTGGTGGTGGAAGATAGGGTTCAGCGTTTGAGGGAAGATTATTGATATTGGAAGGTGGTTCATATTGGAAGAATTCTTGAGGTAGTGTATGTAGAATTTGTGGTTCTTGGAAGTATTAGTATTGGGATGGTGGTGGTTGTTCTAGATGTGGTTCATATGGTGGTTGATATGGTGTGTATGAGTTATGGTCATATGGAGTTGAATGGTGGTGTGAGGCTTGTGAGTATGGTGTATAGCTATATTGAGGAATGGGATCATATGCATATGACGATTGTGGTTGACAACCACAATGAGGATCATCACACACATTGGATTGATACACATTAGGATCAGGATTATACCCATAAGAGTCCGGAGGAGGTTGCTGCCATGAAGGTGGTTCATAAGCTTGGGGTTCCTCGCATCCTTGATTTCCAAATCCTTGATGTATATCCTCATTGGAGCTTTCATTTCCTACAACATAGTTTGAACTACACTCATAGCCAAAAGGATGAGAATTCATAGTAAAAGAGAAAATAAAAACAAAGATTAATAAGAAACAAAAAAAATAAAATCCTAAACTAGCAAAAACTAGCAAACAACCCAAAATTCAAGCTATTCACAATATATACAATAGCCAATAACCTAGCACCATTGTGTCCCCGGCAACGGCGCCATTAATTTGGTAGACAGAAAAATCATTTTCGGTCTAGATTTTCTTCCTAAAAAAAGGGATTACTTCGTTGCAAGCATAGCTCCAAACCAACAAACAACTCTCCCATCAAATTAAAATATTGGTTTTGTCACAAGTACAAACCCCAAATGAAAATTTACCGAAGTATTTGGACTCCGGGTCGTCTCCCTAGGAAACAATGGAATACTCAATTATTGGCTATAAAGGGGTAAGGGGGTTTTTCATTCATAAGAGGGCAAGAAAAGTAAATTAGGCAAGTAATTAAAGAAAACAAGATAAAGAACTCTTGTCTAAGACTTAGGTAATTGAGATCATCATCCTTGTCAACAAACCAAATATTCATAATCATGAGAGGCCAACCTATTAAGTCTACTTCCCCAAACTTTAACTACGTAACATCTACTCCTAAGCTTTGAAGTACATCAAATAGGTTTGATCACATCAACCCGTAAGTCCCAACCTACCTACTAATTAACTTAGTAGTGGGTTAGCATTAATGGGTGTCAAATTGATCACCAAGGGTTCTCAAATCACCAAATCCATTATACCCAATAACTCAAATTTACCCAATTCCCTTAGCTTAGACCAAGAGTCAACAAAACTACTTAAAAACTAAGGAGAACATTTCATCAAACACATAGAGTGCAATAGAAATAAACATCATAAATTGCAAGACTAATAAAATCTACCAACTACTAATTGCGAGAAAAATAAATTCACAACTCAATTCATCAATAAAAAGAAACATCAACATCATTTTGCATTAAATGTAAACCAAATCCAACATGAGTTTAACATAACAAAAGAGAGCAAAATGAGAATTTAACATTACAAATAAGAGAATCAAGATTTAGAAATGAGAAATTATAGAAGAAATAAGATGAGATCAAGTAATTAAACATGGATCTAAGATAATCTAACCTAATCTTAACCTAATTCTAGAGAGAAGAGGGAGCTTCTCTCTCTAGAAAACTAACTAAAGGCTCATGTTGGCTAAACTAATTGTCCCCCTTTGCTTGGACTTCAATTCTGCATGAAATACACTCAGAAACAAGTTGGATTTGGGCCTGGACAGCTCAGAAATCGCCCCCAGTGTTTTGCCCTTAAGTGGGCCATGTGAGAGTATTGGCGCGTGCGTACTATGTGCGCGTACACGTCGATTGGCAAAATCTTCACCCGCGCGGACACGTCATGTACGCGTGCGCGTCTCTATGTAAAACCACTTTTGTGTGTGTGTGCCTTGTACGCGTGCGTGTCCATTGATGCATTCCCAATCTTTGTTTCTTCATGCATTCTCCCCTTTGTATGCTTTTCTACTTATTTCTTCCATCCAATACTTGCCTTATAAACCTGAAATCACTCAACACACATATCAAGGCATCGAATAGAATTAAAGTGAATCAAAATCACCAATTTAGGGCCTAAAAAGCATGTTTTTACACTTAAGCACAATTCAAGGGAGAATTACAAAACCATGCTATTTTATTGAATAAATATGGGAAAAGGCGGTAAAATCCCCTAAAATAAGCGCAAGATAAATCACGAAATTGGGGTTTATCAAGGAACCTTTCACTCTTGAATTTGAGAGAGAAAGGGAAGAGATAGAAAAGAGTGGTGAGGAAAAGGTGATCACCCAAGAAGTGGAAGCATACATGCAAGAGTTTACAAGAGTGATTCCAACCCAAGGGTAATTTGAGTGGGTAACAATTTCTTCAAAGAGCTTCATCGGTCCACATCAATTTGCTATCTTGGACATAGACCACCAACTTAAGGTGCTTCTTGGAGTGTTGAATGGTGAAAGATTGGGTGTTGGTTGTCAAAGAAGTTCAAATCATAAATGGTGCAAGGTACAATTTAGAGGAGTCCAAGATTCAAGTGGGTGCTCCCAAGGTGCTTGGGAAGGCTATTCATCCAAGGGTACAAGTGAAAGTCAACAAGAGGATGATAGAGAAACCAAAGTGTGGGACCCGAGCATATAGGTTTACAACAATCAATTTTCGATCCCAATTCTTTGCTAGAGGTTACTTAGGAGCTTGATGTATTTTGTGTGGGATTGACGTGGCAGAAATTGGCGAATTAAGAATTGTTATGAGATATGCGTTGCAAGTATAGTTCTTAACCAACTAGAAATCCTCTTATCAATTTAGAAGGGTTGTCACAAAAATCAAAATTAAAATACTGGGAGTATGAATCCCAGGTCGTCTCCCAACGAGTTGTAGAAAGGTTTGCTATTTTATTAATCAGATGTTTTCAAAAAGGGTTTGAGTTGAATAAACAGGAAATTAAATTGGAGAAATTAAGTAAGTTAAATAAAAGCCTTGACTAGGAGTAGATTAGTTGGAAGCCCTATTATTGTTGAAGTACTCTCAAGATTAATTGATAATTGAAGGTTGTTCTGTTTAGTAAGTTGGAATGCTGTTTCTATTCACAAGTTCCAATCCGCTCAATTGAAAAGGATTAGTGTCAGTGACTAGAGAGCATTCCAACAATAAACCCAATTACAATTTTTCTTTTAAGCATCCCAACTTAAGGGTTCCTTTCAATCAACTTCCCATCAAGTTAGGGAATTACTCGCTCATTGTGAATGTAGAACTCATAACATAGGAAAGGGAATTAAAGAAAGACATGATAAATAAAACTCAAAGGAATCAATTAAAAATAAAAGTAATTCTTGTATTAATAAATTCTAAAATAATCCAATAGTAAAATTGAGTAAATTAAAGGACATGGAAGAGTAAAGCCAAGTAAAGAAAACGAACTAGAATGACGAAGTCTTGATGAGGTAATAACTCTTCTCAATATCCCAATGCAAAAATCAATAGAAAATAAAATCCTAAGAACTATGAATGTGTAGAGAGAAAACCTAGAGGAGGAGTAAAACTAGATCTAAAAACTAAAACTGTGTAGAATGAATGTTGTTTTTGGTTTCTGCATGTTCTCTGGCTCTAGTTTGCTTTTCTGGGCCAAAAACTGGGTCAAAATAGGGCCCAAAATCGCCCCTAGTGAATTCTGCAGATTATGCAGATCGCGCATGTCACGCGATCGCGCCATTCATGCGGACGCGTCATTCGGCGTTTTGCTTTGCCACGCGGGCGCGTCGTCCACGCCTCCGCGTCACTGCGATTTCCTCTCTTTCGCACGGTCGCATGAGCCATGCGGCCACGTCACTTCTCGCTGGTCATCTCCTTAATTTCTTGTGTTTCTTCCATTTTTTCAAGCTCCCTTTCCAATCTCCAACTCATTCATGCCCTATAAAGCCTGAAACACTTAACACACAGATCACGACATCGAATGGAATAAAGGAGAATTAAAATACATAATTAAAAGTCTCTAGGAAGCAAGTTTTCAATCATGTAATAATTTTAGGAAGGAAGTATAAATGCATGCTAATCATATGCATAAGTGGGTAAAGATCATGATAAAACCACACAATTAAGCACATTATAAACCATAAAATAGTGGTTTATCAACCCCCCCACACTTAAACATTAACATGTCCTCATGCTTAGTTGAAGGAGATAAAATAAATGAGTAGGAACATGTAAAACTCATGCAATGCAATGCAACCTATATATGTGAATGCAACTATATGATTCTTGTCCACTTGATCAATAGTAAATAAGCTCCTCAAAATAATTACAAATCAAATTCCACTAATTCAATTCTTATACAGTAAGAACAGATAAAAATGCAAGAAGGTAGCTCATGAAAGCAGGGAACATAGAATTTTAAGCATTGAACCCTCACTGATGATGTATGTACTCTCTAATCTCTCTAGTGTATAGGGCAATCACTCTATCCTTCTCTAATCATGCTCTCTAATTTTTGTTCTTCTCCTAATCAATCAACAACATTTAATATACCAATGCAAACATCATGAGTTATTTTCAAGGTTGTAATGGGGCCAAGGTAATGGTAAGGATACATATATGGCTAAGTAAGCTTACAAACTGAATCTTTAATTAACCCAAGCTTTAATGTAACCTATATATATTCTATATAACTTTAGAATTCATACCTAGCTACCCAGAATTTCCCTTTCACATTCCATACTCATGTATCAACTTTTTATCTTAATTTTATCATACATGCATTGATCTTTGAATTCTTAACTTAACATTGGGGTAATTTTGTCCCCTTATTTATTTATTGAATATTTTTGGTTTTTTGTTTTTTGTTTTTTGTTTTTTTTTTTTCAACATAAACATAAAAATAAACATAGCTTATCAATGCACATAGATTTTTGATTCTTATAATTTCACATGAGTAGGTGTCCAAATTCCCATTATATTATCATGACACATTCCCTTATTATCTTTTGTTCCCACAATTTCCCATACTTAATTAGCATACACAATTCTATCTTAAGCTAACCAAAGATTCAGTTTGGGATATATAATTATTTTTCCGCTTAAGGCTAGTAATGTGGTAAAATATAGAACAAATGGGATTTAAAGGTTCAAAGTGGCTAACAAAGGTAATTGAAAGGGTAGGTTTAATTTGGATAAGTGAGTTTAAACAAATAATGGCCTCAATCATATGCAAACATATAAATATAATAAACATTAGACATAGAGGATGGAACAAAATATAGATTACAATCATAGAGAAGTAAACACACAAGAAAAAAATAATTATGGTTAAATAGTGTAATCATGCATAAAGGCTCAAATCTCACAGGTTGTGTGTTCTTTAGCTTAAAAATTATGTTCCAAATACAACTTCAAGCAAATTTAACATAAAAGTTTTAATTAAAATTAGTGAAATTTCGTTTCAAAAATAGAGTCTCAGAAGAAACTTATTGTATTTTCAATCAAGTAAAACATGCATGCAACTAACCTATTACTATGCAATTTATCCTATTCTACAAAAGAAAAACTAACTAAATATCCTAATTTATTGGTGTTTATGGAAGAGAAATTACCTCCGGAAGTCAGGTACTGCCTGACCTCCCCACACTTAAGGCTTTGCACCGTCCTCGGTACCATTTGTCAGAAACAAAGGTGGGCTGGTAGCAGTATCTCCACAGTCTGGGCCATCATGGCTTCTTGTGCTGGTAAAGGACGTGGAGTCCGGGGTGTCTGAGTCCTTGAATTTTTCCATAATCAGCTCCTTGAGGTATGTGAATCAGTGCTTGTTACGGCGCTCTCTCATCTTAGCTTTGTGTTCCTACCGATCCAACCTTTCGAGTATCTGATGGAGCAGTTGGTCTGTTGTAGGTGCTTGTGGTGTTGAAGAAGGAATATCTTCAACCGGTTCAGTAGGATGGCTTGTGGCGGCTGGTGGAGGTCTGATGTATTTCCCGTTAGGGACATACTGATCATCCTGTGGAAGCATGGCTTTGGTGTCCCCAGCTCTGTAGGAGACTCCGGCTACTGAGACAAGATCTGAGACTAAGGCGGGAAAAGGTAAGTTGCCCGTAATTTGTATGTGTCCCATGGCATTCCAGATGTGTCTTGGTAGGTTCAGAGGTTAGTCTGTAAGGATGCACCATAGCAGAACGGCCATGTCCGCAGTGAAGGAGGACTCGTGAGTGCTCAGAAAGACGTAATGGGACATGATCTGTGCCCATACGCGAGCCTCCAAGGTAAGTACTGAAGCCGATATTCCCTTAGGACGGGTACAATGGTATCCGTAGATCCAATGGCTGCCAGGTAGTGCGATAACTCTGAGAACGGCGTCCTAGTCAAATTGGTACATCTGGCGCTTGAGTGCAGCTTCTTGAAAGGCGTCCAATCCTTCTGGAACAGGGGGAAGACCTAGAGCTCTTTGAATGGCCTCTTCTGTAGTGGGGACTTGCTTTTGACGGACAAAGACAGACTGCAGGGTTGGCAGGTGGAAGTTGGAGTAGAACTCGACTACCCAAGAAAGATTGACCTGCCCCGACTGTTTCTGTAGAAAACCCCATTGTCTTTGTGCAATTTGCGGCTCAACAAAGGTAGCAATATGGTTTGGGAGGAGAAGAAGGTATTCGTTGTTGTAGCTCCTTTCTGCCGGGATGGGGAACATCTGCTCACAGTAACGATTGAAAAATTGCGCAGTGTCCTTTTCTGGGAAGGCTTTTTCTTTATCATCAACCTTTATAATCCTCTTAGTTCTTTTTGTTGAGTGTTTAACCGCAGTTGAAGAGGGCTCTGCCACTAATGCTCTTTTTGTTCCTCTTCTTGCTGGTGGTTTGGGAGTAGCTTTCTCTTTGCCTTTCTTGGTGGCCATCCTAAAAAAGGGAAGAGAGAGTAAATTAAATTTAAAGAGATAGAGTAAGGAAAAGGATTGTATGAGTGATAATCAATGCACGGCAAAGAGTATGGCATTAACACATGGTCATGACTACATGTGAAAAGTTTATCGATGAAAAAATAGCAAGTGCAGTTGAGGACAATTAAATGCAGGGGTTTATTGGCATGCAGGCAAAGGCATGAGTAGCATAGATCAAGCATTTAATTAGTCAAATTTGTTATCACTCATAACAAACTAGCCATCACGTTTGTATTGACAATTATTTTCAACGAATAAAATATGAAAGGGGTTTTGTGAAAAACAAACATTTAATAGTAGAATAGAATAACGTAGAAAAATGCATAATGCCATATTGGCTTTTTCACAAACACATAGCATGCATGGTGAATAAGGTATAGAAAGTATTAAAGTGAAAATGCAAGCAACCCTTTAAAAAACAATATATAATTTCCAAACAAATTTACAATAATCCACAAGTATATAATGAGAAACAATGACTCAAATAAGTTTCCAACACCAAGTAAAAAGGAAAAAGAAAGAAAAAGAAAATATGGATAATGGAAGTAAAACGAAAAGAAAAGAAGATAACATATAAAAATAAGGGGAATAATGGAAAAGTAAAGAGAGGGAAAGAAGAAAAGAAAACCTTGTTAATCGGGGTGTGAGAGAGAGAGAGATAGTAGAAAGTGAGAAAGAAGGAAGAAGGAAGAAAGAAGAAATAAGGAGGGAAAAGAGAAAATAGGATTTGGGGAAAAGAAAGATAAGATAATTGGCAAATCAGAGAAGCTGTGCGGCGCAGGCGACACGGCCGCGTGGGGCACGCGGTCGCGCAAATTGCGATTATAATAATTGATGCGGTCGCGTCAGTCACACGGTCGTGTGACCCATTTCATGCTACTGGCGCGAGGGCAGCCTCGCGCTGGCACAACTCTCTGTTCAAAATCTTATTTTGCCAAATTTTTGGGTGACGTGATCGCGTGGGGCATGCGATCGCATGAGTGGCCATTAGAAGGATATGACGCGGCCGCGTCGGTCATGCGGCCGCGTGGGAAGAATTGTGCGTTCAGCACCAATCCAGCACCACTCTAGCACAACTTTTGGTCGTGCACCCTTTTCACGTCGAATTCCAGGGCACGCGGCCGCGTGAGTGACGCGATCGTGTGGGAGGCCAATGTTCCCATTTGACGCGGACGCATCGGAGACGCGGTCGCGTGGGGCGATTTGTGCCACTGACACACCTCCAGCCAGGCTCTTGCTGGACTCTCTGTTCGTTTTATTATTTCCTCCCATCTTCTGCGACGCAGACGCGTCAATGAGGCGGTCGCGTCGCGTGAAAAAAAAATTTATTAAAATATGTAAATGCAGATGCGCAAAATGTACTAATAAAGAGAAGAGTTATTGAATAGGGAAAACTAAGAATAAAGAAAAGAACGATCATACCATGGTGGGTTGTCTCCCACCTAGCACTTTGCTTTAACATCCGTAAGTTGGACGCTCCACTAGCTCAGGCTTCGGCTATGTGGTGATCTTCCAAAAGGAAGATCTCGAGCTCCTTGTTTTTCTTCAGCTTCTTGCCATGGTACAGCTTTAAACGATGTCCATTAACTTTGATAAGGTCAGAGCTTGAAGGATGGCTTAGATGATAAATTCCGTACGGTTCGGCCTTTTCTACTCTGTATGGACCTTCCCATCTTGATCTCAACTTGCCTGGCATGAGCCTCAGTCGAGATTTGTAAAGGAGGACTAAATCCCCAGGTTGGAACTCTTTTCTCTTGATGTGCTGATCATGTACAGCCTTCATCTTCTCCTTGTATAGTCTTGCTGTTCTGTATGCCCAGAGTGCATCTTGTAGCCTGGTGCTCCAGTCTCTTCTATGAGATTTGACTATCTTCTGCAAGATATGCTTTATCTCTCTGTTTGACACCTCGGCTGGCCCATTAGTTTGAAGATGGTAGGCTGTTGCAACCTTATGAATTATCCCATGCTTCTTCATTAATCCTGTTAGTTTCCTGTTACAAAAATGGATGCCTTGATCGCTCACGATTGCTCGTGGTTGTCCAAAGCGACAAATGATGTGGTTTCTCACAAAGGAAACAACAGTGTTAGCATCATCAGTGCGGGTAGGAATCGCTTCCACCCATTTGGAAACGTAATCCACAGCTAACAATATATAAAAATAACCATTAGAATTTGGAAATGGACTCATGAAGTCTGATGACAAGTCATCTTAGCCTAGTTTCACTAGCCTTTTTCTTTTGTTTTCGATTGATTTATGCACTTTCTTGAGCCATAAGTAAGCCAATTGGGTAGATTTTCATGTTTCCTTTGATTTAATCAACCATGGATGAATTAATGCAATTTCATGAGATTTTATGCTATGATTGTCATATATTACGAAAGAATAACAAACTCATGATTTTGAGCAAAGCTTTGATGTGTTTGGTTGATTGATGATAGGTGAAAAGAGTTTGGAAGAAGGTTGAAGAAAGAAGGAATGGCTAGGAGCAAGAGAGAACAAAAAGTTTGAGCCAAAGTTTGCCTCAAACTTTAGCTCAAACTTTTAAAAGAGTTGAAAACATACCAGAGAAAAAAAGCTTGAGCAAAAGTTTGCCTCAAACTTTAGCTCAAACTTTTGGAAGAATTGAAAACACTCCAGAGGAAAAAAAAGCTTGAGCAAAAGTTTGCCTCAAACTTTAGCTCAAACTTTTGGGAGAAAAGCTTGAGCCAACGTTTGCCTCAAACTTTTTGGCAAACGTTGGCATCACAAAATCAATACCCTGGAGGAAAAAGCTTGCGCCAACGTTTGAGGTCAAACTTTTGCTCAAACGTTGGCACCACACTTGCACACCCTGGAGGAGAAAAGCTTGCGCCAACGTTTGCCTCAAGCTTTTTGGCAAACGTTGGCGCCACATACATTTACAAGGGGGCCAACGTTTGAGCAAAAGTTTGACCTCAAACTTTGGCTCAAACGTTGGTAGCAGCAAAGTGAAGCCATCTGGTATAAAAAGTTTGAGTAAAAGTTTGCCTCAAACTTTTACTCAAACTTTTACTCAAGCTTTTATGTTTTTCAACCCGGTTCACAATGGATCTTTCTCCAACTCCAAGAGCAATCAACCAAGGCCTTTATCAACCCAATTCCATCAAGAACAAAGGCCCAATTCAAGGCTTGAAGACCATTTGAAGAAAGTATATAAATAGCTTAGGATTTAAGTTCTCGGAGTTTTTTTTTTTCCTTTTAGAACTTTCCGTTTTAGTTTTGCTGAGAGCTTTTGGTTTTGGAATTAATTTGAGTTTCTGAGATCGGGGAAGGAGAATTGAATTCTCTTCCTCTTAGTTTTCTTGTTTTCAATTTCAATTACACTTGTCTTGAGTCTTGGGTGTTGAGAATTGGGGAAATTCTGTTTCTTTTACTGCATCATTGGAGAATTGAGATTTACATTCAAGTTTTCTTCTGTTTTGATCTTTAATTTCTTGCAATTGAATTCTACATTTGGATCTAGGAAGACATTGAGATCTAGACTTGGTTATCTAGTCTCTTGGGTCCTGAGATCTAGAGTTTGCATTTTAAATTCTCTGTTTAAAGCTTTTCAAGTTCATTTACATTTTCGCTCTAGATCTGTTTCAATTCAA
Source organism: Arachis ipaensis (assembly GCF_059453495.1). Lineage (NCBI taxonomy): Eukaryota > Viridiplantae > Streptophyta > Magnoliopsida > Fabales > Fabaceae > Arachis > Arachis ipaensis. The sequence goes on from NC_142444.1 coordinate 89,501,316, forward strand.
GTCACCCTCTACTTATCTGATTAATGCAATTTACTTTTCTTTGTTTAAATTCTGCAAATCCACTTCCCAATTCCCTTTACAATTCAAGCCATTTACATTTCTTGCACTTTAAGATTCTACAATTTACATTTCTTGCGTTCTAAGTTTCTGCCATTTAATTTCTTGTCCTTTAAGATTCAGCACATTTACCTTCTCTGCTCTTTAATTTACTGCAATTGTCCCTCTCCCTTTTAAATTTCATGCAATTTAGCTTCTGTCGGATACAAACCACTCAAATCAACTTTTGATTCGCTTGACTAAATCAACCACTAAACTAAAATTGCTCAATCCTTCAATCCCTGTGGGATCGACCTCACTCCCGTGAGTTTTTATTACTTGATGTGACCCGGTGCACTTTCCGGTTAGATTTGGGTGTTTTGGAAATTCATTTTTCCACAAATTTTCCCATCAAAGTCAATGCCCCAAACATCAAAAATTTCACAAAAAAGCATAATTTGTTGAGGCATCTCATCCCTCTTGGATATATTACCAAATTTTTGGCATGGGAAACAAGATCTACAAAATTCAGCAGCGTCTCTAAAAAGTGTAGGCCACCAGAATCCACAGTCTAAGATTTTTCTAGCTGTTCTTTGAGGGCCAAAATGTCCTCCACTCTCAGACGAGTGACATACCTCTAAGATGGACTGAAATTCTGATTGAGGCACACACCGTCTAATTACCTGGTCAGCGCCACATCTCCATAAATATGGGTCATCCCATATATAATATTTAAACTCGCTTTTCAGCTTGTCTCTTTGATACTTAGAAAAGTTTGGAGGAAAGGTGCGGCTAACTAGATAATTAGCTACAGATGCATACCAAGGGACTACCTCAGATACTGCTCGCATGTTATCAAATGGGAAATTATCAGCTATAGGAGTGGGGTCATCTGTAATGTGCTCAAGGCGACTCAAATGGTTTGCCACTAAATTCTGGTTACCACTCCTATCTTTAATTTCTAAATCAAATTCTTGTAATAGCAGTATCCAACGTATGAGCCTTGGTTTGGATTCCTTTTTAGCTAATAGATACTTTAGAGCTGCGTGGTCTGAGTACACTACTACCTTCGTACGAAGTAAATAGGCTTGGAATTTATCCAGAGCAAAAACAATAGCAAGAAGCTCTTTCTCAGTAGTAGTGTAATTGGACTGAGCGGCATCTAAAGTTTTAGACGCATAAGCAATAACAAAGGGGTCCTTACCTTCACGCGGAGCCAGTGCTGCTCCTACTGCATGGTTGGAGGCGTCGCACATTATTTCAAATGGCTGGCTCTAGTCTGGTCCTCTCACAATTGGAGCTTGAGTCAGGGCGGTCTTCAGCTTATCAAACGCTTGTTTGCAATCCTCACTGAACTCGAACTCAATATCCTTCTGCAGTAGCCTGGATAAGGGAAGTGCTACCTTACTGAAGTCCTTAATGAATCTCCTGTAAAAACCTGCATGGCCAAGGAACGAATGGACTTCCCTCATAGAAGAGGGGTAAGGTAAACTAGAAATAACATCCACCTTTGCTGGATCTACAGAAATGCCAGTATTAGACACAACATGTCCTAGAACAATACCTTGTTTTACCATAAAGTGACATTTTTCAAAATTTAATACAAGGTTTGTACTGACACATCTATCTAATACTCTAGATAATCCATCTAAGCAAAGGCTAAAGGAATCGCCGTATACACTAAAATCATCCATAAAAACTTCCATACAGTCCTCAATAAGATCAGAGAAAAGACTCATCATGCACCTTTGGAAGGTAGCTGGTGCATTGCACAAGCCAAAGGACATTCTCTTGTAAGCATAAGTCCCAAAAGGACATGTAAAAGTGGTCTTTTCCTGATCCTCAGGAGCTATATGAATCTGGAAATAACCTGTGTAACCATCTAAAAAACAATAATGTGATTTACCTGACAGGCGATCCAACATTAGATCAATGAATAGAAGAGGATAGTGATCCTTACGAGTGGCCCGGTTGAGGCGTCTGTAGTCAATACAGACCCTCCAGGCATTCTGAACTCTGGTTGCAATGAGATCTCCATGCTCATTCTTCACTGTAGTGACTCCAGACTTCTTGGGCACCACTTGTACTGGGCTTACCCATTCACTGTCTGAAATGGGGTAGATGATATATGCCTCCAATAGTCTGGTCACTTCCTTCTTGACAACCTCTAAGATAGTGGGGTTCAGTCTTCTCTGGGGTTGACGGACAGGTCTTGCTCCCTCTTCTAAAAATATCCTATGCTCACAGACTTGAGGGTTGACGCCTACTATGTCTGCCAAACTCCAACAATTGCCTTCTTGTGCCTCCTCAGCACACTAAGTAACTGCTCTTCCTGTTGAGAAGTGAGTTCCCTTGCAATGATAACTGGAAACTTCTGCTCGTCCTCAAGGTAAGCATATTTGAGGTGTGGAGGAAGGGGTTTTAATTCTAACTTCTGATCATGGTCAGGCTCTGGGTTGTCTGGAGCTGGTAACAATGGTAAAGCACTGTCATTGTCCTCTGAGAATGTCCCCACACTTGGACCTTGTCCTATGTACTTCTCTTCAAATTCCTCCTGGTGAACTTCAGCCACGGTTTCATCTATGATGTCACACTAGAGGATAGAATGATCCTCCGGAGGATGCTTCATAACTCCATTCAGATTGAAGATTACTACTCGGCCATCTATTTTAAAAGAGTATGTTCCTGAAAAAGCTTCTAATTTGAACTTCGAGGTCTTCAGGAATGGTCTTCCGAGTAGGATTGATGATGGCTTCTCTGAATCATTTTGGGGCATCTCCAGGATATAAAAATCAATGGAAAATGTGAACCCCTTAATGCCCACTAATACATCTTCAGCAACTCCAGCCACTGTAATAATGCTTTTATCTGCTAACACAAAACGAGCTGCCGACCTTTTTAAGGGAGGGAGCCTCAATATATCATATATAGACAAAGGCATTATACTCACACATGCTCCTAAATCACACATGCAGTCAGAAAATACCACACCACTAATAGTACAATTAACCATACATAGACCTGGGTCACTACACTTTATAGGTAAACCTCCCATTAAAGCAGATATGGAACTACCTAAAGGAATAGTTTCTAATTCATTAATTTTGTCTTTATGTATACATAAATCTTTTAGAAACTTTACATATTTAGGTACCTGTTGAATAACATCAAAAAGAGGAACAGTTACCTCAACCTTTTTGAATATCTCTACCATTTTGGGATCAGGTTCCAGCTGCTTCCTGGGCTTCCTTGCAAGTTATGGAAATGGAAAGGGAGTGGTGTCTTCTGCAGTGTCTGCGCCCTGTGGTGCTTCTTCCTGTGGTTGAACTTCTTCTTTTTCATCTATGTCCTCTATGTCCTCTTCCTCTTCAACATCCTCTATTTTCACTACCTCTTCAGCTGAGGCGTGTTCTGGTGGGCTTGGATCCTCCTGATACCTCTCCTGCAGTGTGGTTCCGGACCTTAGGGTGATGGCATTAATTCCACCCTTTGGATTGGGCAATGGTTGAGAGGGAATTCCACTGAAACTCAAAGGCTGGTTATTGGAGTTATTCATTGATCCAATCTGTGAGATAAGAGCTTGCAGGGTAGAGTTTAGACCATTTAGTGTAGCATAAAGGTTATTTTCCATGGTTTGTTGTCTCCGATCAATAGATTATAGTAAGTCATCATTAGCAGATGAAGAAGGATAAGTAATTTGAGAGGTCTGCTGTTGGGTATTCTGTGGTCCTTGGGATTGCCTCAGGTGAGGTACTCTGTAAGGCTGGTTCTGGTTCTGCTGCCTGTTGTTGTTGTTATTCCACCCCTGATTTCCCTGATTGTCTCTGCCTCTTCTATTGGTGTTGTCCCTCCAATTCTGGTTAGAATTATCCTGCCATCCATGGCTGTAATTGCCACCTTGATTGTACCCTTGGTTGGGGCGGTCATAGAAGTTATGAGCAGCTGCCATGGTGTTGTCTTCCTGCTGGAGCTGCGGACATTCGTCAGTATAATGGCTATAATCAGCACAGATTCCGCAAACTCTCTGTGGGACTAACTGTTGGCTTTGCTGTGGTGGAGAAGGTTGAGCTTGTTGAACTTGTTGTTGATTCAATTGCATCTGCTTCAGCAAGTTGGTCATTTCACAGATACTCTGAGTTAGAGCAGCAGTCTCTCTGCTAGAGGATACTTCTACGACGGCTTTTGAACGGCCTTGTTTCTGCCTGTGATTTCGAGTAGATTCAGCTAAGTCGCTGATCAATTTCCATGCCTCATCAGTGGTCTTGTACTTTTTCATAGACCCATTGCTAGCACTTTCCAATGTGGTCTTATCTTGGGGCCTCATGCCCTGTGTGACGTAATCGAGCAACACTATCTTGTCAATCATATGGTGGGGGCATGCTTCCAGAAGATTATTGAAGCGCTCCCAGTATTCATAGAGAGTCTCAGATTCGTCCTGAACAATCATGGAAATGTCTTTCCTCAGTTTATCAGTAACTTCAGCTGGAAAGAACTTTTCCAAAAATTCTCTTCTAAGTGTATCCCAGTTGGATACAGTTGCTGCGAGTTGAGTGTAGTACCACTCTCTTGCTTTTCCCTCAAGAGAAAATGGGAAAGCTTTCAATAAAATTGAAGTTTCATCTGCACCATCACGCCTGACAGTAGAACAGGCTGCTTGAAAATCTCTTAGGTGCTTGATAGGCTCTTGAGCAGGTAAGCCATGAAACTTGGGCATCAAATTGAGCAGTGTAGTCTTTATTTCAAAGTCTATAGCCACCGCTGGGTGATGCGCTTGAAATGGTTGCATTGTAAAATCAGGGACTCCAGCCTCCTGGATAGTAACTCTCCTAGGTTCTGCCATGTCACCTACACGCAAATCAACCGAATCAGTAGAACGAGGGCTGGTTTCTTCCTTAAATGGCGTTTCAGATCCACCCTAAGAGAGGACTAACCGACGCCAAGCTTGCCTTATTCGTGAAATAGTTCTTTCAATCTCAGGATCGAATACTGGCAAGCTTAGATCAGGAAGTGAACGCGTCATCTAGCGAAAAAAAATAAGCAGCTCATAGTAGCAAGATAAAATAAAATGCAAATAAATAAATTCCAATTAATAACTTTAGCACTCTATTGCAACTCCCCAGCAACGGCGCCAAAAATTAACGTGGCGGAAATTGGCGAATTAAGAATTGTTATGAGATATGCGTTGCAAGTATAGTTCTTAACCAACCAGAAATCCGCTTATCAATTTAAAAGGGTTGTCACAAAAATCAAAATTAAAATACAGGGAGTATAAATCCCAGGTCGTCTCCCAACGAGTTGCAGAAAGGTGTGCTATTTTATTAATCAGATGTTTTCAAAAAGGGTTTGAGTTGAATAAACAGGAAATAAATTGGAGAAATTAAGTAAGTTAAACAAAAGCCTTGACTAGGAGTAGATTAGTTAGAAGCCCTATTCTTGTTGAAGTACTCTCAAGATTAATTGATAATTGAAGGTTGTTCTGTTTAGTTATCCCTTACTAGGTAAGAGAAAGTCAAAAAAGTTGGAATGCTGTTTCTATTCACAAGTTCCAATCCGCTCAATTGAAAAGGATTAGTGTCAGTGACTTGAGAGCATTCCAACAATAAACCCAATTACAATTTTTCTTTTAAGAATCCCAACTTAAGGGTTCCATTCAATCAAATCCCCATCAAGTTAGGGAATTACTCGCTCATTGTGAATGTAGAACTCATAACATAGGAAAGGGAATTAAAGAAAGACATGATAAATAAAACTCAAAGGAATCAATTAAAAATAAAAGTAATTCTTGTATTAATAAATTCTAAAATAATCCAACAGTAAAATTGAGTAAATTAAAGGACATGGAAGAGTAAAGCCAAGTAAAGAAAACGAACTAGAATGACGAAGTCTTGATGAGGTAATAACTCTTCTCAATATCCCAATGCAAAAAGCAATAGAAAATAAAATCCTAAGAACTATGAATGTGTAGAGAGAAAACCTAGAGGAGGAGTAAAACTAGATCTAAAAACTAAAACTGTGTAGAATGAATGTTGTTTTTGGTTTCTGCATGTTCTCTGGCTCTAGTCTGCTTTTCTGGGCCGAAAACTGGGTCAAAACAGGGCCCAAAATCGCCCCCAGCAATTCTGCAGATTATGCAGATCGCGCACATCACGCGATCGTATCATTCATGCGGACACGTCATTCGGCGTTTTGCTTTGCCACGCGGGCGCGTCATCCACGCCTCCGCGCCACTTGTGCTATTCCAATCTGCGCGGTTGCGTGAGCCATGCGGCCGCGTCACTGTGATTTCCTCTCTTTCGCGCGGTCGCGTGAGCCATGCGGCCGCGTCACTTCTCGCTAGTCATCTCCTTAATTTCTTGTGTTCCTTCCATTTTTGCAAGCTCCCTTTCCAATCTCCAACTCATTCATGCCCTATAAAGCCTGAAACACTTAACATACAGATCACGGCATCGAATGGAATAAAGGAGAATTAAAATACATAATTAAAAGTCTCTAGGAAGCAAGTTTTCAATCATGTAATAATTTTAGGAAGGAAGTATAAATGCATGCTAATCATATGAATAAGTGGGTAAAGATCATGATAAAACCACACAATTAAGCACATTATAAACCATAAAATCGTGGTTTATCAGGGATCCTGGAGGATCTTTGAAGAGCAAGCATGGTTGGCAACTCAAGGATGGATGGAAGCACAGGCCTCCTTGATGTGAGCTTCAACCAAAAGTCTAACTTGAGAACTTTAAACCAAAGTGCTAAGCGGGAGACACCCCACCATGGTAACATCTTTCTTACCCTTTCTCTTTGCTTATAGTCCTAGTTTCTTGCATTTTTGTTTATCTTAATTAGCTTAGGATTAGTTTAAATTTGGGTTTAGATAGGTTGAATTGCAATTGGATCATGATTTTGTGATGTTTTGAATATTTTTGGGTTGAAATATTGATTGAGCTAAGGCATAACACCTTAGAAATGAAAGAAATTTTTTTTTTTTTTGCAAAATAGGGCATCTGTGCGTACGCACGCTGCTGTGCGTGCGCACACAACTGTGAGTTTCGCGACCAGTGCAAGCGCACAAGCCTGTGCGCCCACACACTCTTTGTATTGCCCTCTGTTCGTAGCACCAGCACAGCCTGTGCGCATGAACCCATACCCCTTTTTAGCCTCTGTGCGCGCGCACACATGATCCTTTCTATAAAAAAAATTTCAGCCTTCTGCGCGTGGGCACAGTCCTGTGCCCATGCACACCTCAAAACATGGCCTCTGGTCACGGTGTTAGCACGCACAGTGCGAACGCACAACCACTCTCTTTTCGTCCATCGACGCGTACGCGTGACCTACGCGTACGCGTCATCTTGCATTTTCACCCATTCACGCGTATGCGTCCCCCCATGCGTACGCGTCGATATCCATCTTTTGCCGCACCATGCGCACGCACCCCCGACGCGTATGCGTGACACCTCGTGCGTGCGCACATCCCTTTGTGCGTATGCACGCCCCTGTTTTCTCACCACTACACTTCTTTTTCTTCTCTTTTCTCTACTTCTTCTCTTCTTCTTCCTTCCACCCCTCTCTTCTCATTCTTTTGCCCTATTCTCTACTTGATCTACTTTGTTTTGTTTACTTTTAATTTTCCCTTTGGTAATTATATTAGCATTTGTTTAGTTGTTCGTTAATTCAATAAGTTGCAAGTGTTTGCTTGATGTTGATTGGGTTGCTTCTTGCTTGAATTTGGTTTCAAGTTCGATGAATATGTGCACTGAGCATTAACTCTCTGTTTAATTGCCTAAGTAGATTTTGAGTTGATACATATGTTGTCACGACCATATGTGCTAGACTTTATCCTTGTTTGGCATCTTGAATTGTGCACTTTCACTTTAGTGAATTGAGTTGAAACTTACTTGTTCATCATGATTTCCATATTAAATTAATCACATGAGCGGTACTTGCTCCTTGTTAATGCTTTGAATTTGTTTGAGTGACTTAGCTTGATTCTTATCACGCTTATCACTTTTTATAACAAGTATCTTTACTATGTGACTTGTTCTGAATGTTTCATGATGAGTAAGTGACTTTCTTTTCACCAATGGATTGATTGTTGTTTATTGTGTCATTTTATACCAATTTTGATCTTTCACTTATACAATTTCAATATCCAATATCCAATATCAAATACTCAATTCACTTTTGTAGTTACCTAGGATTGCTTGTACCATTAGTTTGCTCACTCTCTACTTGCAAGCTAGGCGACTTAATTGAGCAACCCAGAACCCCCGCATCCGCCAACTGAATGAGGAGCTCTTGAGAGACTTTTTCCCGGATCGTGTTCGTGCAGGAGGATCGTGCAATGCTTAAGTGTGGGGGAGGATTCGTCATTTTGAGGAGTAAACTTTCTTTTCCCAAACACTTTGCACACTTTCTTTTTCCAAACACTTTGCACTTTATTTTTGCTTTTTCTTATCATGTTTCTTGTAGATAATTGTTAGTATTTTTTACTATTTCATCTTTACTCTATGATTGTAATCCTGGTTTTTCTTGATTTTTTATTTCTAATGTTTGATATTTTGAATGCATTTAGCATGATTGAGGCCATTTTTTGAATTAAACTCACTCACCCATATGGACTTACCCTTGCATCTACCCTTGTTAACCCCTTTTGAGCTTTTTAATCTACTTTGTTCTAATTGTTAGCACATCACAACCCTAAGCAGAAAATCATGAATTACCTTGAATTGAATCTTTGATTAGCTTAGATTGAGGAGTGTGTGTCATTTAAGTGTGGGGGAAATTTTGGAAAGCATTTGTAGAGAAAAATTTTGTTTTGGGTAATTATTGAAAAAAATTGGAAAAATGGATGCAGATTCATGTATCAATTGCTTCAACCATATGCATTTGTCATAAAAAAAGAAAAAGAGATTAAAAAATGAAATGAAAGAAAAAAATATAGTAATAGGATGGGACAAAAGTTATGCCAAAGAAAAAAAAAAGAAAAAAAAATGAATAAGAAATGCATATGTGTTTTGAATAGAAACTAAGGCATGAATGTGTGTGTGAAAAGAAGTAATGGGTGGCAAGGATGCATTGTTGGGATTTGATTGATATAGGTTGAGTTGGATACTTAAGTTAATCAAAGATTAAATCTTTTAGTCCACTTAGCCATATACTCATCCTACCCTTATCCCAACCTCGTTACAACCTTCTAAAGACCTCATGATACTTGCATTCGTGCATCACACATTTGTTGATTGTTAAATGAAAAGCAAATCCTTGAAAGCATGATTAGAGGAGATTTGAGTGAATTGACCCTAAACACTGAGTGATGAGAGTGCATACACGCTTAGTGAGGGTTCGATCACTAAATTCTATGTCTCCACCCCTTATCATCTGTTCTTGCAAGTTGCTTCATTTGATCAGTTAAATTAATTCTCTAGATTTTGATTGCATTGAATTACTTCTTTTCTTAGTCCTACATGTCCATAATCTTGCTTGAAAATTTGTTTCTTTGTTTTCACTAATTTCATAGGATACTATAGATAGATAGATAGGTATATATAGTGTATACATACTTGCATGCATATAGGTAGTTGTATTGAATAAGTTGCTTACCCTTTTATCCCTCTCCTTTGAGTGGTTTAGCATGAGGACATGCTATTGTTTAAGTGTGGGGGAATTGATGAGTCCATATTTTCCGACATATTTTAGCATGATTTGAGTGGATTTCATCACACAAACTCACACTTATTCACCAAAATAGCATGCTTTTATGTTTTCTCCCTAAATTGTGCTTAATTGTGAAAACATGCTATTTTGTGCTTAATTTAACAAATTTTATTCCACTTTCATACCATTGGATACCTTGATTTGTTTGATGAGTAATTTCAAGATTACAAGGCTAATATGGATGGAAGAAGTGAGGGAAAAGCATGCAAAAAGGGAGGAAGCATGAGGAAATGAAGTTTTGGAAGATTCAGCTTCCGTGCGTGCACACAGTAAAGCGTGCGTACGCACAGGTGCACAAATTTGGCGACGCGTACGCGTGACCTATACGTACGCGTTGCTGCAGTCACGTGCCTTCATTAATGCAGCACGCTGGAGGCGATTTTGGGGCTTTCTTAGCCCATTTCTGAAGGCTTGGAGGCTGAAATCAAGTGCTATATCAAGGAAATTTCATGCCATATGAAGGGGGAGCTCACTTGTAGGGTAGAAACACATAGTAGGAGTAGGAGTAGTGTAGATTAGGAAATTCTCTCTTAGGTTTAATTAGGGTTTGTAGAATTTTATACTTTAAGTTTGATTTTGGATTATAGCAATTGCATTGTAAGTATTTCTTTAATTTCTCTTCTAATTACATTACTTGTTCTACACTTTCATCTATTTCAATTTCTCTTGTCTATATTTACATAGTCTTGCAATTTTGGATTCCTAGTTGTTGAATTTGATGTTTGATGCTCATTTTATGCTTGTTGAGTTGCTTTGGTTGCTTGTTATCATTTATAGTTCATAGCTTTCACTATTTTCCCAATTTTGCCATGTTTTATGATTATGCCCTCCATGTGTTTGATGAAATGCCAATCTTACTTATGGGACAGATTTTCACCCCTTGGCTTGGGGAAATGAGTTTATGGATTACTAGAGCCATAATGTCCAACATTTAGTAGTAATTCTTGGGGAGTTGGTTGATTCTTGTTTCCATTAAAGCTAGCCTTTTATCAAATAGTTTGGTAAGTTGGTTAGAACTTATGGATTAAGGTCAATTATGCTTGCTTGACTTACTCCTCGATGTTGGGGGTTAACTAAGTGAGATTAACTCATGATAATTATCATAGTTTTAGGTATGGCAAGGAAGGGATTCCATAATCCATCACAAGTCAAGGTTTCATTTATGTTTTAAACCACTTTTCCATCAATTTTGAGTCTTACTTGTTTATATTACATACATAGTTCCTTTATTCCTTGATTAGTTTATTAATTGAAATTTTGTCTAGTTCTTTTATCTCTTTATTTTATTGCTTCCGTATCATTGAAAACACCCCTTGTTTCCCACAACCAAAATTGTATGCATTTGTTGACACTAGTTCTTAGGGAGAACGACCCGGGAGTCTAAATACTCTCGGTTTATATTTGCTTTGAATTGTGACTATTTTTAGAATTTAAATTTGATTGAGAGGATCCATTGCCGGTTTGGTCTATATGTACAATGGAAGTTATTTTGAGAAATCCAAATTGGCATAAATCTTCCTTATCAGGGACCCACAGGTCCTAAGATGTTAGGGAATCCAGATTCCCCACTTCTCTGTATTGGCGTTTGAATGCCCAGGGGCTGCTTCCTGGCTAGCGTTCAGCGCCAGTGAAGAGCATTACCGTCGGTTAGGAATTTCACACAAATAATTTCGTTGATAGTATAGTTCCCAACCAACAAATAATGCTGAATCAAAGTTTAATTTTTGGTTGTCACAAGTCCAACCCAATAAAAATAACCAAGAGTATTAATCCCGAGTCGTCTTCTCAAGGAATTGCAGTGAGGTATACATATTATTGGTTATGGTATCCAAGGGGTTGGATTGGTAAAAGCGCAAGAAAATAAATGGCAAGAAAATAAAGGTAAAAACTAAAGAAAGCAATTACGAAAAAGAGGCATTCATGGCAAGGATTGAGAATATAGGCTTTCTATCCTAGTAACTAATCATAATACAATAATTAATAAGAATTTGTCCTATTCTGTCATCTCCAACATCGGAAGAAGGTACAACATTATCTTCAACATAGGGAGAAAGTCAAATAGGACTAGTTAATCTCAATCCAAAAGTCCTAATCAACTTACTAATTGAATTAGCAAGAGATTAGACTCAATGGAAACAATATTAACTAACAACTCTAGATAACCAACATAAGCTGGGTATTAATGACTCAAGAGCACCTAATTTCTCTTTCCAAGCCAAGAATGCTCAAAATCTACTCTAACAACCAACCAAGCATTTTGTCAAACACTTGGAAGGCATAAAAAGAAAGCATAGTAAATTGCAAGAAATATAAGATCTACCCTACCCAATGCAAGGAATCAACAATAACAACTCAAATCAACAATAAAAGAACATCAAACATGAAATTGCATTAAATGAAATACAAATCCAACAATGGTGTTCATAAAACTAAAGAGAGGCATAAAAGGGAAATTAACAAGAAGAAACTAGGGAACTAAACTACTAGAGCTTGAAAATGTAAAAGAAAAAAGATGAAAACAAAAGATTAAACCTAGATTTAAGAGGAAAATGAACCTAAGAACCCTAATTCTAGAGAGTAGAGGGAGCTTCTCTCTCTAGAAAACTACCCTACATGATACCTAAGCTACACTAATTGCTCCCCCTTTGACCCATCTTAAATTTTGCATGAAATAGTCTCTAGAATCAGTTGGATTTGGGCCTGGGAAGCTCAGAAATTGCCCCCAGCATTTTCACTTTAATGAGGTCACGTGTTGGCTGTGACGCGTATGCATGGGTCACGTGTATGCGTCGTCTGGCTTTTTCTTGTCACGCGTACGCGTCATGTCACGCGTATATGTCGCCTTCGACGATGCACCTCTTCACGCGTGCGCGTCGCTCTAAGCACTCCAAATCCTTGTTTTTCCATGAATTCTCCACTTTGCATGCTTTTCTCTTCACTTCTTCCATCCAATACTTGCCTTATGAATCTGAAATCACTCAAAAAATCTATCGAGGTATCGAATGGAATTAAAGTGAATTAAATTTAGCTATTTTAAGGCCTAAAAAGCATGTTTTCACACTTAAGCACAAATTTAGGGAGAATCACAAAACCATGCTATTTTATTGAATAACTGTGAGATAAGTTGATAAAATCCCCTAAATTATGCACAAGATTAACCACAAAATTAGGGTTTATCAAACCTCCCCACACTTAAACTAAGCATGTCCTCATGCTAAACCAAGAAAAAGACAAAGGGTATCAACATTTATTCAATGCAAACTATCTAAATTCAAACTACCTACATGCAATCTATCTAAATGCATGCAACTACTTGATCAAAATAAATCAACTTCCAAGAAATCATATATGAACATGGGGGCTAAAGGTATTGATAACCAAGTCAAACCCACAATTGAATTGAGCAATCGAACCCTCATCAGATGTGTATCCGCTCTAGTCACTCAAGTGTATAGGGTTTATTCACTCAATTCTCCTCTAATCATGCGTTCCAAGATTTATTTTTCATCTAACAATCAACAATTATTTCATGCATGCATACAAATATCATGAGGACTTATCCATAGGTTGTAATGGGGCTAGAGTCAATGTAAGATTGTATTTGGTCAAGTGAGCTTGAAATTTGAATCTTTGATTAATCTAAGCTTCCCACCTGACCTATATAACAACCTATAAAATTCGAATGCTAACCTAACTACCCATTCTTCACTTTTTCACACACTCATACATTCTCTTTTTTATCACAACCCATATGCATTGATTTTTATTGAACTTTACTTTGGGGCATTTTGTCCCCTTTTTATTTCTTTTTTTTCTTTCTTTTTCTTTTTCTATTTTTTATTTTTATTTTTCTTTTTATTTTTCTCATTCATTTTTTTCACTAAAATATATACAAGAATGTCAATACATATGGTTTAACATTTAATACATGAGTATGTACCCAATTCCTAAAATTTTGACAAAACTATAAAAACACACTTTTATCCCTACCCAATGTTCCCAACTCTCCCAAAATTAAATGATAAACACTCTCACTAGCCTAAGCTAATCAAAGATCTAAACAAGGGACATTTATTGTTTTTTGCTTTAAGGCTTGTAATGTGTTAAAATTAAGAAAAAATGGGTTTAGCATAGGCTCAAAGTTCGCTAATAATGGAAGATAAAAGGTAGGCTATTTAGGTAAGTGAGCTATTTGAAATGATTGCCTCAATCATATTGATACACAAAAATTTGCCTCTCAACAAATTTCCTACCGGCAAGTGTACCGGATTGTCGTCAAGTAAAAACTCACTGTAGAGTGAGGTCGAATCCCACAGGGATTGGTAGATTGATCAATTATAATTGGTGAATTGTTCTAGTTAAGGAAAATCAGATTTGGTTGAGAATTGCAGAAAGTAAATTTGGCAGGAAACTTAAATTGCAAGAAAGTAAATAATAGGAATTAAATTGCAAGAAATTAAATGACAGAATCTTAAATTGCAAGAAATTAAATGGGAATGGGGATTGAGCATGAAATTAAAGATGCATAAAGTAAATAGAATGGGTAGATCAGAGATGGGGGATTCATTGGGTTTTGCGAGATATTGAATTCTCCGGATCAAATCATTTTCACCTCTTCCTCAATCAATGCATTCATTGACATTGCTTGGCAATCTTAGATGATTGGATCCCAATGTCTTGGCTCACCAATATCTCTAAGCATGAACAATTGCCCAATATCTTGATTTAATTGCTCATGGGAAGAGTTGAAGTTCGGTCACTAACTATACCACACAAATTCATAGATCAAAGTGTTGGTAGGATTACATGTCACTATATCCATCCAAACCCCAATCTAATCCAACGTGAGAAAGCAATTCTAGCATGAATTCTTCATTCCTCTGTCAAGGCTCCGAAGAATTCCAATTATGGATAGCTTCTCTCTCAAGACAACTATCCAATTGAATTATGACCGAAAGCTTTCTAACAAAAATCAAGAGAAAAGAAAGAAGAAGAAGATGAAAACTACTATTGATCCATTGAATTACAATAGAGCTCACTAACCCAATGAAAGGGGTTTAGTTGTCCATAGCTCTCAAAATGGAAATTACAATTGAAAGAGACATTCTGAATTCCAAATGAAAAGTTCAGTAAGTGTAAAGATAGAAAAATCGGAAAAAGGTCCTCCCTAACTTAAAATCTAAGCTATTTATACACTTTCTTCCATTGATCTTCAATCTCTGAATTGGGCTTTTGGCCTTGATGGAATTGGGTTAAAAATGGCTCCATTTGGTTTTCATTGCTGTTGAGAAGAAATCTGTTTGAATTGTGAGTTCTGATACTTCACGTTGGAGTCAACGTTTGATAGCCAACGTTGACACAAACCCCATTTAGAATAAAACCAGAAAAACTAGATACCTTTCTATCATTGGCATTTGACTCAACGTTGGAGGGCCAACGTTCTACTCACCCACGCGTACGCGTGCTTCACGCTTAGGCGTGAAATCTGTGATTTTGTTTCTTCACGCGTACGCGTGCACCACGCCCACGCGTGAAGGCTGAAATTTTGCTTCTTCACGCGTGTGCGTACACCATGCTTACGCGTGAGTGGCCCTTTTTCTTATCAATGCGTACGCGTCAGTGAATTCAAGTTTTTCAATTCTAAATTCTGGGTTTGGCATCGCAGACGTTGGAGGCAGCGTTTGAGGCAACGTTGGACCTCCAACGTTCGCTTTGTGACGCGTACGCGTGGATGGTCAATTTTGCCATTTTATGCGTGCGCGTGACTCACGCTTGCGCGTGGATATGAAAATTTTTCTTTTTCACGCGTACGCATCATGGACGCGTACGTGTCACTCAAAATTTCTTCAACTCCAGAATTGATCATTTTCTCACAACGTTGGGGGTAACGTTGGATGTCCAACGCCACCTCCAACGTGAGCAATCAGCAACTATGCAGAGATTTGTTCTGCTTCTCTTCCAATGTTGGAGGTAACATTGGTGGCCCCCAACTTGGCCACCAACGTTGCTCCTTCTATATCTTTTCTTTGCTCCTTATTCAACTCTTTCCATGCCTTTCTTCACCTGTCATCAACCAATATATGCATCAAAGCCTTACTAAAGTCATGAAAATTCTCATCATTCTTAGCACACAAATAATTATAGCAAAATTCTCATGAAATTGCATCAAATTAATCATGATTGAATGAATCTAGGCATACATGAGTTTCTACCCAATTTGCTTACTTATAACTCAAGAAAGTGCATAAAACCTACTAAAAACAAAGAAAAAGACTAGTGAAACTAGCCTAAGATGTCCTGGAATCACATATAAATGCATTCATACACAAAATAATGGACAAAAAGAATCAAATAAATCAAATATTACAATCATAGAAAGAGAATAATACACAAAAGAATGAAAATAGTGGTCATATGATGTGACCACACAATTAAGGTTCAAAACTCACATGCTTATGTGTTCTTAGCTCAAAAACCATGTTCCCAATGTATAATTCAAACAAGTTCTTAAAAAAAAATTTTCAAATCAATTGGGGTGCCCTATAGATAAAATTCTTCAAAAATTTTATTATTTTGACTAAGCTTATAATATATATATGCAAAACAAAAAAATGCAACTAAAAATGCCGATTGGTCAGACGACTTCCCCACACTTAAAAGTTTGCACTGTCCTCAGTTCATTCAGAGGTGAGCAAGGGGGTACGGTGACTATACGGATTGGCACCTTTAGCTGGTGGATCAACCGGCTGTTGCGTGTTCTTTCTCCCGCTTCCATTTTTGCTTATGGTGACTTATCTTGAAAATAGGAAACAGGATATAATGAGACAAGTAAATGAAAAAGCAAGGAAGCATGGATTGTTGGAATGAGGTGATGATCACTAAAATGAAGTGAGTGAGTTAGTGTGACAATGATGAAAAATAGGTGTGTGAGTTCTAAGTTGCATGCGGTTTAGAGCCCACACACTGATATTAAAAGTTATGTCACAAGTATACAAAAGCAATATGCACTTCACTCAATCTAGTGTTCTTGAGATACTTTAAAAGACTTGTAGGTTAAGATACAAACAAGTAGTGAAGAGGCATGAAAGCATTCAAGCAATTAATCAAGCAATTGTGAATTGGATAATGAACGGACATTGATTGGTGTGTAAATAAACTTAATGAACCAGTTGAAATATAAAGCTCACACATTAAGCAATGACACACACTGAAATTTGTTTGCAACACCTAAGTGACATAGAGGTGGAACACATGGGTGCTATGGAACTTAGGAAAAAGAAGATAGAAATTAAACTCAATCACATAGCAAGCATAGTCCACAAAGCTTTACAAAGCTCAAAAATATGTCACTAGGTAAGCTTTCGATCCAATTTCACAATTCCAAGATCTCAATGCATGAAATAGGTGATGTAAATTGCAGTTAATCATAAACAAGCATCGCCTGACAAAAAATGCATTGATATTTGATAATACACAGTTGCCTAACAATGGATCATGAATGCATGGTGGCCAAAATATGCAATTCAAAAGATTTAGAAAGCTTGAAGGTAGTGTCACATGTACTTGGTATTCAAAAAGGTTAAGCATGAAAAATTCAAAATTAAGTAACAAATTGTAACCTCAACAAAGAAACTCAACAATGAATATAAAAAAAATATGCTAAAATAGCATTCAGTTAATAATAAGCAGTAATAAATAGAAAACAAAATTAATAATCCAACACTTATAATGAAAAATAAAAAAATAAACATAAATCAAACTAACTAAATAACTAACAAAATAACTAACTAAAGGAAATGGTGACAGATGGTGATTGGTAGTATTGGACGATGGTTGAAGGGTGGAAAGAAAAGAAGAGAAGAGAGA